>NC_136639.1:16515238-16800238 GCF_949748355.1 Melanostigma gelatinosum | reverse complement strand
CTCACATGTAGAGGCTTATCAGCAAAGAGGGACAGTCAGATAGAAGACAAGGTGAGTGTGTCAGACCATCATTGAGCACTCAGCATCAGTTTCTGCTCTGTCATCTGCTGGCACACAGTCGGTGATGAGGGAGGGCATGGAGGGGGAGGCAGTAACTAAGGCTCAGTGTAGGGTTCAGTACTAGAGAGCAAAGAAGGAGTAGATAAGCAGGGTACACATAATGTAGGGGTAAAGAGGAAAGGCATGATTGTAGAGGAGAGGTGGCACAAGAGGAGCAAAGGGAAGAAGAGAAACAGCAGGGCTGAAGTTCAATGCATCGCTCCTTATTCACAGATTTAACAATGTTGTATTCTTTGAGTAATGTAACTCCATGGAAAGCTGGCACGAAAAAACTCAAAGAACTGTTTTGACACAAATTCTTCGGCCAGGCTGAAAGGGCACGTTGCTGGAAGTGATGTATAAGAGGGAATATCGGCGTGGGTGGCCCACAATGAGCGAAGGCTCTGAGTCATGTCCTGAACCTGCTGATCAAGACAAAACTCACAAAAATGATTTTACCTTTTTCAAATATGATGAGAGAACTAGAGCTTTTCAGCTGTCAAATGAAATGTTGGGCTCACTGAGCCCAAGAAACTCACTGAGCAATTGTGTGTTGTAAGTGAAGGGAGTTTCAGATTTTGTAAGGTCGGAGTGGAGCGATTACAGAAAGTGAGAAGTGGAGTGATATATAAGAGGCGACGAGAGCATTGATAATAGCAACAGGCAAAAAACGTCTTGCAGATAAATCTGGTTTGTATGTGAACACACGTGCCTGTGTCTCATCTCCATGCTCAGTGTTATTCGCAAGGTGAACATTGACAAAAGTAAAAGGCAGAAGGGAGTCTTGTCGCAGCAGCCCTAATGAGAGGACGTGTGCTGTTAAACAGCAGAGCATCAAAGGCTCGGTGAAACTCAGTAACTGCAGCTAGAGATTCATGGGAAGGCTTACAAATGCACTGCTAATGGTGAGAACTGCTAACAAGCCAATCTGCTGCATGCTCATCACTAAGGTACTATATCATTCTGTCTTTTAACTTCCCTCTTTCACCTATTTTTCTCTCACTCGCACCCTCGCCTCCCTCTCCAGGGCTATCTGTCCGAGGGTCTGGTAACTAAGTGGTATTGTTCCCCCCGTCTGCTCCTGTCCCCCAACAACTATACCAAGGCCATTGACATGTGGGCCGCTGGCTGCATACTGGCTGAGATGCTCACTGGACGCATGCTGTTTGCAGGTACCTCTCCACTGTTTGTCACACGGTGTCCACAAAAACACCCATGATCTTGATGTCCTGCAGGAACGTCATGATTTTGCTCATCATTTATTTGATGGCATATTCAAAAATGATTACATCATTAGTATTCAGGAGGAACATCTTATTAACAAAAGTCCCGCATGGTCTTTTTCTACCATCTTAGCAACAATAAACACTGACCGAAATAAGATAGAACATTTAAATCAGGCTTATTGTGAAGTTATGTAAAGTTCTTACTTGCAAAAAACAGTGCTTATGGATAAGGTGGCATCAAGTGAGAGCTATAAGGACAGTTTTTCTGTCCAGAGTGTCCTCCACCAAAGATGCTTTATTCTCTTTCCTCAGGCTGCTTCTTTGTCTGACCAGAATAACAATGATGAGAGAGAAATTCTCGCTGTCTGAAGCAGATGTAGCTCTTCCTTACAGGCTTTTTTGACCTCCACCAGCCCTCTACACCACAGGAGAGATGGTGCCATAAACTCGATGGCGTCATCTGTTCCCTGGTGTTCCTCTCTGCTAGAATTGCACGCATGGATTGTTAGAAAGCACCAGAGATTACATGTCACAACAATTTTTGTTTACCGTAGGAGAAGCAATGCACTTTCATCAAAATACACTACCACGGTTTGCTTGATGCTCAGTGGCGAATGTGTTGATATAGCACCACCTTCTGGTTACCACTGATGGAAACATTTTAAGGGCCGAACTCTATCCAATGGGTGTAAAAGAAAGGGTCGAGCGAGTTGCATTTCTGCTTACACCACGGTCAGTGACCAGACATCAGTTGTCAAAAGTCAAATTGAGTGTTGAGCTTTACAGCATCTTATTAGTCCAAGTCCGACCCCCAACAAACTCAGTGAGATGTTTTAGCTTATAAAGGTTTAACATTAGGATTGGGCCATGGTTGGGTGTAAATGTATGCCAATGTTAGTAGGATTTTTACATGACCTGCAAGTAAGTGCTGTTAAACAAGTTGCAAGTATTGCAGAAACAAAACTTCCCATGGACAAAATGCTATTTGTGGCCTCATAGTTAGGGTGTGACCAGACCCTACCTCAACAGATCATTTATCAAAGGGAGGAGAAAAGCATTAAGATGCAAGAGGTGACATTTTATGTGATTTCAATTACTTATTAGTTTCAATTGCTTATGTAACTGATCCTCTGTCTTCTCTCGCCTCTGATTGGCCGGTTCCCTCTCCCAGGAGCTCACGAGCTGGAGCAGATGCAGCTGATTCTTGACACAGTGCCGGTGTTGAGAGAAGAGGACAGGCAGGACCTGCTACAGGTGACGCCTCAGTGGCTGCTGCTTGTCCTATGTCTGCAACCTGATCGTTGAAATATGGAACAGGGTGTCATTGTCATGTAATGTTTGCAGCGTCAGTCTAAAAAAGATTCAGCCGACAGACAAGGTTAAATGTGCACTCCATTTTTTCCATCATGGGCCCTGGCTGTGTTTTGCTTTCGACTAGAATACGCTTTAGGAAGCATATTCAAGTTAACATAGTGGAGTGTCTTGAAATGTACAAAAATAAATAACCACAGAGGAATTATGCACATATTTCAACCTCACTGTAATCCTTTTCCCTAGGTGATGCCTTCATATGTCAGTCATGGATGGAGAGTGAAGAAACCCTTTTCTGAAGTGCTTCCTGAAGTGGATGCTCAGGGTGAGCAGAGGGAATTGAGTGGTGGTAAGAAGAGGAATTTCAAGCAGTATGAAATAGAACAGGGACCATTAAGAGTGAAAGATATACAGCAGACAGCAGCTTCTCTGAGCTGTGAAGGATGAAGAGATGATTGGGTAGGCTGGAGAGATTTAGAGGTCTAACACAGATAATTTAGCCCTGAGAGAAGATGGTGCATGAGAATATTTGTTTTCAAGAAATGCACTTCATGGACACTGCATATTATTTCACCTCCTCTTTCTCCCTCGCTGATCCCTTGTCCTTCTCCTCTCAGCTGTGGACTTCCTTGAGCGTATCTTGACCTTTAACCCCATGGATCGGCTGACAGCCGAAGCGTCGCTATGCCACCCGTTCCTCCAGCAGTACTCCTGTCCAGAGGACGAACCCACCTCATCGCATCCCTTCCGTATCGAGGACGAACTGGAGGACAGCCTCGTCACCGAGCAGAGCCTCAGCAACAGCAACAGTCAGGCCTCCAGCATCCATTGGGAGAGGTGTGTAGATTTTTGTTATTTGCTGGAACAGAAAAGTCTCGCAAAGCATAATGAGATACAATGAACGATTTCTGCCGTAAATACGGATATCAAACTGAATAAACTGCACAGCAAAGTTATTATAAGACTAATATTAATACTTCATTTCTGCCCATCTGCAGGTACGAGAACAGCTTATCAACAGATATATCCTGGCAGCAGGCAGGCGGGAGGTGTCGCTGCATGCCCCCTGGCCACACGACTTCTGACCTGGGAGACACCACAGAGGATGAGGAGGTGCAGAGAGACCCCCGGGCCAGTACCACCTCACTGTTAGAGGAGGCGCAGGTTGGATAAGCTTTTTCATTTCCCCCCATTCTATACTAGTAACAAATTAGAACCAGTCAAAGCACTGAAACACTCAACATCGATATGTCATCCTTCCCTTTTTTTACCTTCTCCATCCCCTTGCTTCTCCCCATCTATCTTGTATAGGTGGACCCACGTAAGTATTCCCACAGCAGCTCAGCCGAACGCTTCCTGGAAAACTCTCACTCCTCTCTGGAACGGGCCTGTGGTTTGGCGTACGGGGAACTGGACTGTGGCCGCTCCTGTGACTACAAAGTGGGCTCTCCTTCGTATCTGGATAAAATTGCCTGGAGGGAGGGCAAGCCTCAACACTACTCAGAGCCTAAGCTGATCCTGGATCTGTCTCATTGGAAGCGTAACACTAGCAGCCTCCCCGTGCCTGCTGAGCCTATTGGTAGCAGCAGCGTGGAAGACCTGGGAGAGATGAAGGAGGAGGAAATAGAAGAGAAGGAAGAGGAGGAGACAGGGGATTTATTCCAGGAGATCTCTCGCTGGGTTGAGAGCACCCAGTCTCGCCTGCACTCACCCGGTCCCAGTCCTTCTTTGGAGCCGCGTTCACCCTTTTGCTTCACCTCCTCTCCCCCTCTCCCTCTCTCCCCAACTGACCTCCCAGCTCCAGTCTTCCACTACACGGAAGTTGTCCGGCAACCATCAGATGAATATGATGAAGACAGACATGTCATGTCTTCCTGTAATTCCCTTCCCTCACTTCTCCCCTCATCTCCCACCTCGCCGCTTCCTCCTCGGTCACCTCAAACAGTGTCTCCCCCGACCTCGCCACTTTTTCTTCCCCCAGAATCTCAACCCCTTTCCTCTACTTCCTCCACTGCTCAGCCAGTAAATGATGATTCCTTGGAGTCACTTCCTGTCAAGCAAAAAGAGCGGCTGTTCGACCTGGACGTGTTCATATCCCGAGCACTGAAGCTGTGCAGGCAGAACAAGGAGAAAGCAGAAGGGAAGAGAGGAAAGGAGGGAGGATGGAGGGAAGAAAGCAAACAGACAAATATGAATCGAAAGGTGCCCAGGCTTCCAGAGCACAGGACTCCACCACCACAGACTCCCAACTCTTGATGTTGAATTTAAACTTCAGGTCCACCACAGTATAGCTTCATACTGGGGAGCACTTCCAAATGCTCATCGTGCTTTAGGGGTTCTCATGGTTGAATATCATGCTTGAACATTAGACTTTAGTGTTAGCAGTCATTTTGTCACTATTACAATGACACGCGGTGACTAAAATTGCTCCTAAACCAACAATCCTGGAGCTTTGTCTCTCAAGCAATAAGAGGTCAGAAAGCATTTGGATTTAGCTCAATTAACCATGCTTAGTGTTGCAAATATCTAAGATTTGTTCTACATGAGAATATTTAGAAATACTTTTCTAATTAATGATTGTGGTATTAGTGGTTTGCGGTCTTTTGGCAAGTTAAAGATGGGTCAGACCTTGACTCGACAGCTACTTATTCTGTGACACAAACATCTGCCTGCCTGACTATAACAGTTATAAAGGCTATTTTAGACTGGATAACAGTAACAGATGAGAGATCACCCAATCTGTTTTAAAGTTTGCGTTAGATTTGTGTTTCTAAAGATCCCTTGCTGTGTGTCAGTCAGTCAGTCATTTTTTCAAAATGTCAGACAGTCTTCCAATGGTGATGTTCACCGAATAATGATAATGACACGGAAAATGCTTTTTCCAAATTTCTCTGAATGTATAAACCGAAAACAATCAGTAAAATGATGCTACCTGGTGAACCATATGGATTTTATCTGTTGCTATTTTACCAGTCCCACAGTGACTTAATGAGCTCCATCACTGCTACATGCTACTTGTATAAAACTGTTGTCATATTGAATTCTATAGTATAATTCCTAAATTAATTATGTTATTGTGTTTAAGTATTCCTCGCTATTTTGCTCACTTAATTGTTAGCCACCGAAAGCTATAATGCTAACAACAGTAGCCTATATTGTGGACAAAGTAGCTTCACAACCTTTATAGGAAATTATTTGTACTCAAAACTCCTCAATGCTGCCTGGTTACCATATTAATTTTATATGGTGAAGGAAATAACCAATAAGGAAATAATGTATTTTGAAAGACTTTTCTATCCAGCGTGGAAGACAGTAGACCCTCAGAATTGCATTTATTCTGACATGTGATGTCTTCCCTTCAAGGTAACGGAATCAGGTAAATGACACAGTCAGAGTGATTGAACAGATGTCGGCTGTAGGCTTGTGCCTCGTACTTTCTCAGTCAAGTGCGTCTGACATTCACTTCACTCCTCAAACTAAAAAGCTGAGAGTGAGGATATGGAAACGGCATTAAAATGATTATGATTGATTAATTGCTGCTCTAGTGCCAAAAAGAAATACGGTTTTAATCATGTGTCCCATATTCTTTAACCTAGAAGAAATAGGCTTCCACCATACCTGGTTTCACTGTTTGACATACAAGGGTCCAGTTGTTGGGAATGCCAGAGGCACAATACTGAGATGCATATAACACACTGCCAGCACAGCTACAACACCTCAGAATAAGACATGTTTTATCTGTTTAGTGATCTTCCAGTCCAGCATCTGATACCCATTCTGACTAACTCACAGTCATTTAGCAACAAGTCTTTCATACCCTCTTACCCTCTATTAATGGTATCCTCTATCCACATCATTCAGTCTACACACAGAACACTAGGACAGCGAGTCTGTCGCAAGAGCTGAGAGCCTAAGTTAAGAAGATATTCACTTTCCCACAATGCAGCAGTACATGTATATCTTTCTCTGTCATTACAAGCTATGCTCATGTGAAGTTGATCTAACACTGTTGACCCTTTCACCGTTGGCAACATTAACCGGTTGTGAGCAGATCATCACTTAGATCATCACATAGGATGAGCCATAAGGATTGATAACAGTACAATATAGCAAAGCCAGGTATATTCAATAGACATAAGCACATTCAAGTTACTAGCACATTCAGAAATACCGTTTTTCCTCAGTGACAACTGATACTCCACTATTGTAAATGGTGACTGTTAATAATAATGTACCTCTAAGGTACTAAACATAAGCTGGACTGCTGGACTAACTGATAAAAGTGTTCAAGTGAAGTGCAAAACCGTTCATTTTCTGATCCAGAGCCATTTATCTATTTATAGAAATGGATAGAAGCTGTGCTGCAGTCAAGCTAATGAAAAGGAGTCTAGTTTTTACCTAAATGATCACATTTAGCATGATACAGTTTCCTCTGCAGGTAACCTACGCTAGCAATAACATCATTGACAAACAACAGAAGCGCACATGTGGTTACTGAGCTTAAGTTCATTTGTTTAAGTGTGTGAAGAAATCTAGAAAATGTGCCTCAGTTCACCTCAATGCTTCCAGCTTGCTGAATGTAACATATCTTCTCCCCTCTGCATGGCTTTCAAAACTATTCAAAAAGCTTCAACTTTGTTGTTTTTATTCTGTCACTTTTTTGGATTCATATTTCTGTTGGCTCTTATCTATTTTGTACCCGCGAAGCCCCTTGGCTTTTTACTAGATGCTCAATATTTATTGATAATATCTCTTTTTGCAGTTTCTGCTGAAGAATTAATAAAACATTACCTAAACTATTGTTTGACCTAATGTGTTCTATTAATGTGGTTTTAGATAACAAATATTGCTGTAATTATTTATTCAAGGATATTTTTGTATTTGATTAATATAAATATTTATTTTTGCTTTAGATACTGCGACACCACAGTGTTTAAAGCCAAAGTCCTTATACAATGGCCTACACACAACTCACCAGAAAAACATAAACACATACAAAACAGCACAGAGCACAAAGAGAAATACAAAAAAAAAAAATAACCAATGAAAATGACTCTGTTATCCATGACAACATGATTGATCCCTCTTTAATAAGCTTGAGTTTGAAATGATCCATTGAAATGACTGAGGCCCTCATCATGCGTGATATTGTACTTTAGTGGTGCATATTCCCAAACAACAGTAATAAACCAAATCACCACAAAACAATCTAAAATACAGAGAATAGATCTGGGAGCCTTAAGCAGTTGCCGGGTTGGTAATCCACCCCATACCATGTCATGTCACCAATTTGGGGCAAGGTTAGCCTAATGCATTGTGAAATCTGAGGTTAGGTAACCAATTCAAACCAGAACTCTTTTGCCTTCTCCTGTCTAGCAAGTAATTATATAATCTTGTTCCACTCTTCTCTGGTGCACTGTTTTTATTTTTGCTTATTTTGCACAAACAAAACAACAAAAAGGCACAACATCTTAGTATAGAGTGTGAGGAAAAAAGGTCAAAATGGTTTGCAGATGGGATGCTAATGAAAGTTATTTGTCATTTCAACCCATTGTTAGATCCTGGTTGCTCTGTGGGCTCAACTCTTCTTGACACCATATTCTATCTCAACCATATAAACAATACTGCTGATTAAATTGTCTCAGGACAATAATTAATAAAAGAACAAAACAGGTAAACAGAACAACGTGCAAAAAATAATAAAGCATGAACAATTTCTTTCTTATTTAACAAAACAAATCCTAAAAAACAGACTTGTCCTCAAAATTAGATGACTGTCTGTTACAGTACTTACGACAGAGCCTCTCCAAAACAACTTGCGCTTGGTGCAGTCTTTACGGTAACCAGGAAGGAAATCCCAACATGTGATTGGATGAGCGGGTAAGTTCCTCGACACTGCGTGAGTCTCCTCACGCCACCTTGCTGCGTCTGTGGCTGCCGTGAAAGGACAAACCAAGCGGTCAGACAACAGCATTTACGCAGCAAACCACTGAAGAAATATGCTTTATAAACAGTAACATATGCGACGGGAGTAACTGCAGTATTATACTACTTAAGAGCAGGTGAGCCGAGTCGCTGTTCTCTTATAAATTCCAAGTTTGTGTGTCATCTGAGAACTTAACGTTTCTGTACCAAGAATGAACGCTAGTGCGTAGAGGTCTGAATGAATGACAGCATGTAATGTTAAATCATCAGGCTAGCATCATCATCCGGGGTGTTGGAGTAACGTTACAGTCTCAGTTCATCAAACTTTGGTTCTGTGGCGCTCAAATATAACCTCACAGCTTGGTCCGTTTTACTTCTAAGCTAGTTCGTTTTAGCAGGTTGCAGTTGTTAGCTGCATTTTTGTCTGTGGCTGAGATTGCGAGGCTAACTAATGAGGCTATCTTACAGTGTTGTTTTTGTGTGTACGTAACGCTAGTTGTTATGCTCACAGTTATATTCCCCCTCTACTAACATCTCCTCACTGAAGATGAAAGTAGAGACTGAAGGGGAAATATCTCTTTCATTCCTGTGAGTTATGCCTTCATGAGAACATGAAGACATAACTGATAAGACCATTACTGTGGTCATCTACAGCACACCGGATGTTAGTATACAGCACGGCACTCAATGTCAGGTGTTGCCTAAATCGAACTGCTACAAATGGGCTTTGATACTCAACACTGTTAATAATGAAAACAATAGATGGCCATGCCTTTGTGTCAGAGAAAGGGAGAATAAAGCTACTCCCTGTACTGTAATAGATGAATGTTTGTCAACTTGAGGTAACATAATTAGACATATACTCCAGTATTACTTTTGCTTTATATCAGTGTGCTCTAATACTCGTGAGATTCACCTCATAGACCACAGAGAGCTTGCACATGATATCCTGTGTGTTGGTGTGATTGATTGCTTGTTCAATTTTGAAAAGATGCATAGTTTACATACGAGAGCACTGACTTTCTGTTGGTGAGTAATATCCTGAATGAAACTTTATTAAATTATGCCTACTGCAGTCAATACAGACATTGTTTGCACAAATTATTTCTGTACTTCCATAAACAGTAATGCAATACTTAACTTGTCTGGCTAAATCGTATCCCGTCTTCCTCGTCTGATTTAGAATAATAATTGAATATACTAGTAACACATGCCTATGACGTGTGTTTGTATTTCTATTTCCTTCCTGAAGTATCTCCAGCCAGGTGTCTTAAGTAGTTAATTCAGACGTGTTGTTCCAACAATGAGACAAAACTGGTTCATTATGGTTTCTGTGCCAGAATTATTTAGCTACTTGGCAATCTAATAAGCTAATAAGACGTTGATATGAAATATTCATAGAGGGTGCATTAAGGCTGTCTTTCCTCCTGTATTTGTATTTCAAAGTAATATTTATTTTACCCTACTGCTAGTCTCGGTCACTCAACTAAAGGGAACTAAATTAGAAACTGCATGCAATAACCATCACGTTGCTGTTCCCCACATAACTTGCTTACAGGTCCAGTTGCATTTCCTCAGAGTCAGGGCTTGACATTAAGGAAGCCCAAAAGACGTTTGCACTGGATAATGAACTGAATTAAAACCAGAGCCAGTGCAGAAATGAACGTGTGTAATAGTTGGATTGAGAAATTATTCTGGCTCCATTCCCCTTGTGGTCTACTTTGTAATATACGGATTCTTGAGCAATCTTCCCTTAGTTTATTGACACTCACCTGAAGCACAATATAGCATTATATCTAAATCATATGTGGCAATTTAGGTTGTTATCTGAGTCCAGTTTGGTGGGAAAGCAGCATTTACACTACTCCTCTTCCTGCACCCACCGTAACCCAGCACAGCACAAGATAGCTTCAAATCACAGGTCACATGCATGACATAGCTCTTACAATGATGAGTCTATTCCAGGCCACCACCAACAACAGCTGCAACTAGCATGTGATAGGCTACGTGTTATCTGTCTTTCGATCTTTTCTATCTTGTTCCCTGCCTTCATGTGGAGCTCATTGGGAAAAAGGATTATGACAATCTTTCAAAGCTTTGTTTCTCAGGTCACGCTAAATCACTTTGTCCACATCCAGATTAAAGACGAGCCGCTGCTGTCGGCATTTGTAAGTCGAGTGTGGGTCTGTCCATGCACAAGTGCGTTCGTATTGCTTCCATGATTAAGTGTGTGTCGGTAGGCTGACAGTCTTCATTGCAGAGAGCCTAGTGTCATACCAGGGGCATGATGATGTCATATGATCAAAGGTTGTGGCAGCGGTGCACTTCAGGTTTTGACTGTTGGGAACAAGAATAGCAAAACCTTAAAGCAATAACTGTCAACAACCCGTTGACACTAACTAATTGTTTCACATGCATTCATAGATATAAAAAATTGTGAGAAGCGAACTGTAATGGCCCATGGTAATACAAACTACCGTACATAGATAGCAGCATCCCAGAACAGCTACTCACTACGGCCAATTTTTAACTATCAATTGTAATTCTCCCCAGCAGGAAGAAGAAGATGGAAATGGATAAGCCATGTCTCCACAAAACAATAGGTTATTTTGTCAACTTTGTTTCTCTTTCCTTCCTCAGCAGCTTTCCACCAGTGTACCTCCTAGACCAGTGACTGACCACCATGTTGTCCAGGTTGAAGACAACCTGGTCCCTGAGGCCCTGTGTCTCTGCGTGCAGATGGGCACACACCAAAGAGAAGGGCAAGCCCCTCATGCTCAACCCTCGCACCAACAAAGTGAGTGGATTACTGCCTGTGTGTGTGTGTGTGTCAGCAGGGCTGGTAGACACTTTAATTGATCCTCAAAGTATAACATTTCTACAAGAAATTGAATATGTCATCATTTGCATGTAATGATCACCAAATACACAATTACCTATATCATGCAAGCACATGCAGTTACTCAGGACAACATTATAAAGTACTGCCAAGAGCTGCAACAGTTAATCGGACAGTAAGCACGGGATTGGTTCTGCTGAAAACTAGAAAAACTTGCCCATCAGATTCAATTGTTTTCCAGAAGCTGCTTGGGGGCTGCTGGCAAAATCAGCGCTAACTGTCGTATTAGCAATGGTTGACATTTTCAAGTCTGTTGAATATCTGACCACAAATCACAGGATATACAGAAAAATATATTTAAGACATTTATATGCAAATAGTCCTGCAAATATCAGCTTTTTGGGAAATTCATAATTTTTTATTTGCTGGATTATGCCCATTTTTTACAGCCCTTGAGTGAATCACACAATATACACAAACAAAATGCATGCCAATTTGAACAAACCAAGAAACATTTAAACATGCAATTCCATGTAGAATGAGAAAAACAAAAAGTTGATTCCAGAGGTTTGCAGCATGTTGCATTATCTTGAGAGGAACTGAGTACTAGAGCTGAGTGAAGTGAAATGCCCCCATCAGCATGACTCAGCATTTTGCCAGTGGAGCCTCCAGGATTCATCATTCACAGAATAATCTGCCCTTTCCCGAGCCCCAGACGCAATGCTTTCCATCTGCTGTGTCCATATTTCTTTCAGAGATGCGTTCATAAACCTACACACTCCTGCATCCACTGCAGGATCATAAAAAACACTTTGTACCCCTCAACCCCCCCCCCCCTCTTCTCTTCTATACATGAGGTGTTTCTGCACAGGGTCCTCCTTATTGTCTTATTTGAGGCTACTCTCCTTTCTTACCTCCTTTTTCTTTCCATCCCCAACTGTAAAATTGCTTTCATGTGGTCTCCACCTTGAACCCAGCTGTCCTTCTCCTGTTAAATGTCAATAGGTCAGCCCTGAGTAAGGGGCATAGATAATAAAATCTGCCATCTGGTGGCAAAAATACATCATAGCATGTGAACGTTTCCTGCAGCAATGATTCTGACAATTGGTCCAGTAATTATTTTTTATTGTTTATTTTTTGAAACTTAAAAGCAGAACACCCTGCAGCACCGAGGTGATAATAAAGCTTTATTACCCAGAAAAATGTGAAATGATGTCTGTAAAATATATATATCATACAATTAAAAAATGTTCTTGACAGTCTGTAGCTATGTAATACCCGAATATAAATAGCACACTTTTCTTCGATCAGAGTCAAAAACTTTAGTGTAAAAAGTTAACATCCTGCTGCGTGTGGAACTCTTAATCATCACAAGATAGATGCCTACATTCTCTTTGTCTCCCTACTCACCCCTCTCTCTGTCTTTGTGCTTTCCTCCAGGGCATGGCCTTCTCTCTACCAGAGCGACAGATTTTAGGGATACATGGGCTGTTGCCTCCCAAAGTGGAGACTCAGGACATTCAGGCAATGCGCTTCCAGAATAATCTGAAGAAGATGAGCGATCCCCTACAGAAGTAAGGACGTATTTTGCATTGGAGAGTATGAGTTTCTCTGTTTTGCATTTTAGTATTTATTAATAATCGTATGTGTATCTGAAATATCGCCTTCTAACTTTTCCTCTCTCTCTTTCCTACTTTTTCACCCAGGTACATCTACTTGATGGGCATCCAGGAAAGGAATGAGAGGCTTTTCTACAGGGTGTTGATGGAAGACATAGAAGAATTGATGCCAATCGTCTACACTCCCACTGTAGGCCTGGCCTGCACACATTATGGGCATATCTTTAGAAGACCCAAGTAAGCATGCAGTAAAGCTAAATCAAGAATCAAGTAGTAAAATAGAAAACAAATCAAAGTCCTGGGGTCTCCTATATAACCCTTGCGATTTTGGAAATTGAAAAAGGAATTGCGGACTGGCAAAAAACACCAATGCCCAACCAACCAACACAAATCCAAATCACAACCAACCAACCTACCAAAACACAACCTATACATAACCAACCAATCAACCAACACACAACCAACTAACCAGTCGGCACACAACCAACCAATAAATAACCAACCAACCAAAACACATCCACCGAACCAACCATTAGTCAACCAACCAAAAACAATCAACCAAACTAACAAAACGGAAAAAAAACACAACCGACCAATAAACCAACACTTGACCAACCAAAACACAATTTCTTGCCATCCATATCCATATCTCGCAAGCCAATCAGAAGAGACTCGTTTTTTTCTTGGGGGCTATAAGAGACAGGCAAAACAGAACATTTCAGGCAGAAGGTGAATACAGTAATATTCAAGCAGACACTATGATAATTGTAATGTAAACATGTTCTCATAGAAACCCCAAATATGAACCTGAATATGGGCACAATATGTCCCCTTTGAAGATGTTTTTGTTGTGGAGATATGTTTTTTTGTTTTCCTACAGTTTGTACGATATAAAATCTTTCCTTGATCGTTAAAGTTCTCATCCCATCACCTTGTTTCTCTCACCAGAGGCTTGTTCATCTCTATTCGGGACAAAGGGCACATTCGTTCCATCCTGGACAACTGGCCAGAGACTAATGTTGCAGTGAGTACCTGAACTCCTCACCACAGTAACACCACTTATCAAAGAGTCGTTCATCCCTCTCAAACCCAAAGACTGACGATTTTAGAAATGAGCTGTGAATATGCAGATATTGTTTAACAACTATACATTTCTCAAAATCAGTTGCAAAATGTCACAGTAAGTCTAGGGAAGTCTTTTTAATCAACCCAGCACTGTTCACAGTACATTTACCTGCTTGTCCAGTTTATTGTTGTTCACAATTGTGCGCTTGTCAAATGTTTGCAATTTTGCCAACTTTTGTTTCCATCTCCCTTCTTCTGTAGGCTGTAGTAGTAACTGATGGAGAGCGTATTTTAGGATTAGGGGACCTGGGTGTATACGGAATGGGCATCCCTGTCGGAAAGCTTTGCCTGTACACTGCCTGTGCTGGCATTAGACCTGAGAGATGTCTGCCTGTGGCAATAGATGTGGGCACAAACAACGAGGTAGGATGGTTATGTGTATGTTTTCTGTATACGGTATGTATGCACATGCATTATGCGTCATACAGTTCTCCTTGCCCTCCGATCAGACTCTCCTCAAGGATCCGCTGTACATGGGCCTGTACCAGCGCCGAGATCAGTCTCAAGCTTACGATGATCTGATTGATGAGTTCATGGAGGCTGTGGTGGAAAAATACGGACAGGACACACTGATCCAATTTGAGGACTTTGGGAACCACAACGCCTTCCGCTTCCTCAGGAAGTACAGGGAGAAGTACTGCACCTTCAACGATGATATCCAAGGTTCACATTTAACCCTTCATGCAGCATAAAACACAGCCATAAAGTTTACATGAATGAAGTTCACAAAAAGTTTTTTAAAGAACCATGTTTTTAGATTGATTTTCTACCCTCCAGCCAGCTGTTTCTTTTCATTTCACCATGAAAATAAAATTGCAGAAACCTGATACTTGAATTAAATAATCCATTTCATTGGACAACTTGTGACCTTTATTCACATTACGGCTGCAAGGAAATGCAGTTAGAAGCAGGAACCTTTTTGAAAACTCACCTGTGTTTAGGTCGAGGAACCACTGACCGGGGAGATTTGGGTGCTGAAACACAATGCGTTCATGTTGTCTGAAAGGCAAATCAAGAAGGCTGAACAACAAGCACAACATAACTAAATCATTAAGTGAACCATCCTATCTAAACAAATAGGGATTCATCTGTTCTCTTCAGACACTTTATTGTTTACTGTTGTGTTCCTCTGCATGTTTCCAGGCACTGCGGCTGTAGCCCTTGCTGGTCTGTTGGCAGCTCAGAGAGCCCTCGGCAAACCCATCACTGAACATCGGGTGCTTTTCCTGGGAGCTGGAGAGGTAAGATCATCTTTATCAATTAGTCAGTCAACTCGAGTTCTCTTGGTTTTGTTTTGTTTTTGCCTTTTGCTCTTCTTTTCGATCCAATTTGTAATATATATATCAAAATACATTCTACAGGCCATACTACCGCCTACTGACCAGAGCTGGTAATGCCAATAAGAAATGAGAATCCAACATTACTTAAGATCTTAAAAGAATCCAAACTGATGCTGAACATTGACCAGAACCTTTCTGGGGAAACGGTGGATTTGCATAGGCATTCTCTTATTAGAAAATAAGGGTTACATTGTGTTAAGGATACACTGTCTTATCACTTTAAGTGTAACTTAAAGTGAATATGTCCTCTTTAGGCTGCCCTTGGTATTGCCAATCTGATTGTCATGGCCATGATGGAGAGAGGGTTGACCCAAGCTGAGGCCAGAGAGAAGATCTGGCTGTACGATAAAGATGGCTTACTAGTAAAGGTTAGTCTGTGTGACCAGAACTTACATTATGTGTCTGTGTGGCTTCCTGTCTGGCTCACTGTTGATATACTGTATGATTGATGAACAGAGGTTTTACTATATTTATGTTTGTGTTTGTGATTCCAGGGCAGACCACAGGAAACCGACTCTAACCAGGAGGCATTTGTTCATGACAGTCCAGGGACAGTACAGAGCTTCCTAGAAGCCGTCAACACCATCAAACCCACAGCTATCATTGGTGAGGAACTTCTGACTTTCTGTATTTGTGTCTGTGTATTTGATCCAGATGAGGTCAATTTAGGCTATTCATGTGCTCATTAAATCATCCTTAGTGTGCTGTAATTGCAGGCTCCGCGAATGCAGTATTGATGGATCACAAACACAGTCTGACCAACAGTTCTCTTTCCTACTTCCAGGTGTGTCAGGGGCTGGACGTCTGTTCACCCATGATGTCATCAAGGCCATGGGAACCCTGAACGACAGACCAATTATCTTTGCCCTGAGTAACCCAACCACTAAAGCAGAGTGCACAGCAGAGGACGCCTACACACTCACCGATGTACACAGTCCTTTCCTTTCTTTCTTTTTGACTAACTCTGGAATTAGGCATTCAAAGTTCCTGTGCTGTCAAATCACTCTTCTTGATATTGTCCTTTCTATTTCTCCCATCATCACTCTTTGACCCTTTGTTTCTTGGTCCCATAGGGTAGATGTCTTTTTGCCAGTGGCAGTCCATTTGGTCCAGTGACTCTGAAGGATGGCCGCGTCTACACCGCTGGACAAGGGAACAACGCTTACATCTTCCCTGGTGAAAAAATAAATAAAATGAATATTCATCATTTACATTAACGACCACAAGAGAGTATGGATTATCTACAGATTCCCTGGACATCAACAAATACTGTGAATGACTTAACCAACCAGCCGAGTGTTTGTACAATGTTTTCACTCTGCGGAAGATAATTAGATGATGAACAAACTCTGCAAAAAGCAAACGCAGTCTGTTGATAACACATGATGTGTGTGCTTTTCAGGTGTGGCCTTGGCTGTGATCCTGAGTGGAGTGAGACACATCAGTGACACCGTGTTCTTAGAGGCTGCCAAGGTCTGAAGTCATCACTAAGTATTTCTGTCTATCTCTTCTTTTAACTTTCTTTACCTTTCCCCCACCCCATCCTGCACTTTCTTGCTGACTCTGTCATGTGTACATGTGCTGTATATGGTCACAGAAACCCTCTTTAACCCTTTGATGTCTCCTGTCCCCTCTCTCTAGTCTAGACTAACAGATAACAGATGAGGTGCTTTAAAAAAGGCTGATGCTGCTTTGTACTTTTTCCATCTGTGTTCTTCCCTCTTTCGTATTTGATTTGATTACACTGATCAATGAAATGAATGATATAAATCACAATATGATGTCTTGCCAGCATTCTTTGTTCAATATTTAAATGTTTTGCATGAAGAAGACACCGTCACTTGCATGTGTGTTAATATGAGTAGTAGTGGTTTGGTCTTGTTTCTTTTATATCTTGTTATGTTGTCTTATTTAAAAGCACATATTGTTTTTATGACTTCACACTTACGTAGATGGCAAACAGCAGAGAAATGTGCAGTTGGCAATAGTAGTAGTTTTTATGTCTCTGTTTTTTGGACCCCAGAAAGTCATCTTAACTCTAAAAGTATTTTTTGACTCCTTCCAGACCCTTGCAGAGCAGCTGACGGATGAAGAGCTGAAGGAAGGCAGACTCTATCCTCCTCTCTCCAACATCAGAGAGGTGTCTCTCCAGATGGCTGTCAAGGCAAGTCTCCTGTAAATGATCATTTCTCTTGCTGACAAAACTAAAGACCCCGACTGAATGTTTCAGCTGTTGATGAACCTGTTATTGTTTGTCCAAACCTTAATTGTTCCCGCTTCTTCTATCATCGTCCGCTGTAACATTATGCTAGTTGGCTTTGAACAACTTAAGATGACATTTTGATGACACAACATTGCTTCCCAGTCTTATTTGGCTGTAGTTGTGCAGTAACGTTTGGTCAACTTATCTTCCATTGATGTTTGTCGGCGAAGTACTTGCGTCTGTGTTTTCTATGTGTATCTGCCTCTCAGTATTTCTCAATGCTAAACTTTTTCTTTTTGCTGTAGGTGGTGGAGTTTGTCTATGCTAAAGGTATGGCGTTTCGCTACCCTGAGCCGGAGGACAAGGAAAGCTTTGTACGTGCAACTGTGTGGGACACCCACTACGATTCCTTCGAGCCAGATACCTACGACTGGCCAGGTGTCAGCTTCACCCCCAAGACTGACTAGAAGCAGCCCACTCTCTGTGCTCTTTGTTTTCCACTTACCTCTTAATCACAGATAACTTGAGACGATCATAATTACCTTAGTGCAGACATCTGCTCATGAAAAATAGGCAGTACTAGCCCATTTTTGCTGCATTTGCACTAAACACGTATTATTAGAACTGTGAAAGGGTATAGAGGGAAGTGGAATTTGGCTGAGGATATTTAAATGGAAATGGACACTTTCACTTCACATCCCAGTTCTTTATCACCTCTGCATCACATGTAAACCTGCACAGCACCTGGCGGGCCCCCTGGTCAGACCTCTGAAAAACATGAGATTTTATGAGGGAACGTTAAACACCAGAGACCAAGTCCACTCCAGCATTTTTTTAGTTTGGATGCTTTTGTCACATTGTATTTATTTCTCTAAATCTATTTTATTTGATGGGAGTGTATTTAGTTGTGCTGCCCTCATGCTGTATATTCATGAGAAAGTCTCTCATCAACACCTTTTATAATGAGTTGTGGTAAAAATAATCCATCCCTAGAAATGACCCCTTGGACAAATGCAATATACAAATTGAACATAAACTATACTCCAAACATTTAAGAAAGCAAAGTGCAGGATAAGATGATTGGATAAAAAGTGTGTTCTATTGTAATTCTATTTTGTGTACTGTGCATACACGTTTGTGGAACCTGATACTGTCTATGGAAAGAGTGTTTATAAAGTTGTGTGAAGTAAATCCATGTTTGTTTTTGGCAGCTTGGTGTGTGGGCTTCACTCCTTGGAACGAATTCAACAGAACAACAAATTTACAGGCTAGGCTTCTATTCCCTGTTTTGGGTCTATGATCATTAATGAAACTAACAAAGTTATATTATGGCAGATCAACACAAGCAAGATATTCTAAATTCTACCTTAGGCAGGTTTATATGCATAGCACAAAGTGCTGTGCATAAGACATGAAGAAAAACACAAGCCAGTATACAAAGATAAAAAAGTCAAATGAAATAGCAGGTTCACTACATTCTGAAAATGACATGTTCATGTCCTTACTGGCCTTTTTAATGTGCAGTACTTGATGCTAAAGGGTAACGGTGCCTACAAGATGATCATATAGATTGTTACTGACATGTGTTTCTGATGAAGAAACCAAGTCAACTTTAACTATGATACTATTAAGTGTCACGAGAAAAATATTTTTTCTATTGACACAAACATTTGCTCGAGCATTTCTTTTAGACGTGTTGTGTCAAATCCAGTGAGTATCTATGCAGTTCAGTGGTCACAGTTATGGCAGATGCCAACTTCCTCAATGTTACAAAGTAAGATATCTAAGTACCATTAAAAACAACAAAAAATGTGATGTATAATTGTGGGTATTTATTTCATACTTTGTACTCCCTGATTTGACGTCTTCCAGGCTCTTTCCTCACAAGTTGAGAGGTAATTTCTTATAATATATTTACTCGTTTTTGTCGAAACAGCTTCAATGACAAAATCAAATATTTGACGAATAAGGAAATAAATATCCTCTGATTTCATGTTTATTTTTTGTTCCATCTTTAACCCTTGTTTCTGAGTGAATTTAATATGACAGGCTGGACACACGTGAGCTGTCCTCTTTGTTTACGTCTCCATGCGTCCACTGGTTACCCGGTGTTTGACGTGTTTGACATTGCAATGATTTGTGGGTAATTCCCTTAGGCAAAGTCAGCATCGTCAGCATCTGATTTACAGTAAGGGTTCATAAAGGGCTCAACATGTCTGCCAGAGAGCCTCAAACACTCGATGATTTGACAGTGGGACATCACTAAACCCTCACGGATTTTGCGGGAGCGCGCCTCAAAATCCGTGAGTCCGTGAGGGTGGATATTGGGATCGCACCGTCGCTCGTTACACGTCATCACAGTGCGACTGTTTACAGTACTGAGCGTTGCATACATGCCGCCTGAGTTCTACTCGTAGACTGTTTTCGCCCGTCGTCTTGTAACTTTGGGAGGATGACCATGGATGTGACTTTCCTCGGGACCGGCTCGGCCTACCCGTCTCCTCACCGCGGTGCCTCGGCTCTGGTGCTGCGGACTGAAGGGGAGTGCTGGCTGTTTGACTGCGGGGAGGGAACCCAGACCCAACTGATGAAGAGCCAACTCAGAGCCGGTGAGTGAGTGAGAGAACATCCAAATTCCATTCAATTTAGGATGATTTTATGATTCATGTTCAAGCACATGAAAAGGGTACAAATCATTTAAGTGATTGTAACTACATACTTTTCACCCCTGACTCTTTTAAACGACATTGCTTTTGCTATGACTAGACTTTGACTTTTTCTTTCTCATAGCCTCTGATTAACATAAATGTCTTTGTCTCTGCCAGAGCCTAGAATATTTTTGGACTACAATGGATGATTGATGTGATAACTACAAGACATTTTAACCTCCTTTATTTGCTTCATTTTAATCCAGCGTTTCAACTCACCACATTCCCATCGTACCACCTGTTGAATGTAATGATATGTTGTGTTTTCCGACCCAGGTCGAATCACCAAGGTGTTCATCTCGCACTTGCATGGAGATCACCTGTTTGGTCTGCCTGGTCTCCTTTGCACTGTGAGCCTCAACACCAACCCGGAGCAGCAGAACCTGAGTTGTGTGGAGATCTACGGGCCGCGGGGCCTCCGCCACTTTTTAAGGGTGACACTTGGCCTCACGGGATCACAGCTGCTCTTCCCTTATGCAGGCATGTACAAAATGTACAACCTCGAATGTGTCCACACTACGGCAGCTTTAAAAAAACACTGGTGCTCTATTACATGCATGTAAACTATGGGTTGCACATTCTGATTGTTTCCGAAATTTCACTTACTTTGCATTTGTGAAAATGCAGCCTTCAGGAGGAGATATTGCAGTTCATTCCGATACTGCATACTAGTTGATCAATGTAGTCCCTTTTATGTCAAAATGAGTATATGTACAACTTTTGAAAAAAAATGGATTTAGGTAGCAAGCATGTATAACATAGTTAAGTGTAGTTTTTACAGCAGAGCAAATCTACCTTGTAGGTTGAGTGTGTATGCTACACAATGGATTTCTACCCAAATCCATTAGTCCGTAGCAAATCACAGCTATGCTATGGTTATCATGTTTAAAACATTTTATTATATGGAAACTACAACACATTTTCAGCCCTCTTTATTTTCTGTAAAATCTTCCACCTCCAGCTTAATTTACTTTATTCATTGTAATTGTTTTATTGTACTTAATTCTCATGTACTCTGCTCTCATTTACGTTGTGTATGTTGCTGTAGTACATGAGCTGGAGCCCACAACCGACCAGAGTCCAGAAGAGGGACAGCTCAGCCTGAAGGTAAGTGACTGATTCCTGCATGGTAATAAATCTCACTTTAGTTATATCTATGATATAAAAGAGGGCAGTCTTCATGGATCTCCTATGAAAAGAGTTGCTCTTATTTGCCTACTGGCCTATAGTCTTGGTCTACCACATATTTAGGCCCGACCTCAGCCCAAGAGACGGTGGTAACGGTGTTCTTCACCCACACAGGAGCATGTCATCTTTAATGTTCTGTGTTGTGTCTCTTCAGATGACAGCGGAGTGTGGTCCTCTGCACCCACAGGAGCAGCCGGGCAGGACGATCTTCCTGGATGTCTCCAGTGACTGTTACCTCCTCTTTGAAGACAAGAAGTTTGTGGTCAAGGCCTTCAGGTTGTTTCACCGCATCCCCTCCTTTGGTTTTTGCATTCAGGAGCATGACCGACCCGGAAGACTGAATACTGAGCTCCTGAAGGAACTAGGTAAATGCACTTCATATCTTTGTATGTTACTCTTCTATTTACTTTAACACCGGTAGAGAAAGATGACTGAAACATATGAATCCACACTCTTCCAGTACCCGTTATATATTTTTAAATTATTCCACAGTTTAAATAGCACTAGATTTGTGTTTCTAATTGGACATGGAAAGCATAAAAGCACAACATGAAGATAATGAGAGAAATGCGGTTTACAGGATATGACGTGAAAAAATAAATCATTGATGGCACTAAAATTTGCATAAATCTCTGTGATTCAGCACTAAAACCGTGTGTAGCACACCTATTTTTATTATACATATGTATACATTTATTCTACATAAATATAAGTATTAAATATAAGACTTTTTAAAATTACTTTTATTGCATATTATAGTATGGCGTTTTTATGATTTTTTGTATTATATACTATTCTATGACATTTGTTATGACCAACTATGACGTTTTTATTACATACTATACTGTTGTTTTTGAAGTCACCCAAATTTAGATCCGATATACACACAGGTCACCCAAGACTATGACACATGTGTGGTACAATATGCTAAATAATAGAAAGTAAATGCTCTCCAAATGGTACTTGTGGATAATTGTGAATGGTCTAATTTTGTGTCCTTCAGGCCTGAAACCAGGGCCGCTTTATGGGCGGCTGAAAGCCGGCAAGCCTGTAACTCTGGAGAGCGGGCGCGTCGTTCTGCCTACTGAGGTGCTGGAAGAAGCTATTCCTGGTAGGAAAGTCTGCATCTTTGGAGACTGCAGCGCGGTTCTTGGGGAAGGACCACTGAGGATGTGCAATGAAGCGGATGTTCTGGTTCACGAGGCCACACTTGGGGATGAGCACCGAGAGAAAGCAGTAGACCACGGACACAGTACACCTGCAATGGCGGCAGCGGTGGCTCGGGCTTGCTGTGCGCGGAGGCTGGTGCTGTACCACTTCAGCCAGAGGTACAAACCCTGCTCCATGCAGAAGGAGGGGGACGAGGATGATGTGTCAGAGCTCAAGAGGCAGGCAGAAGATGCTCTACAGGGCAGTGATGTAGAAGTGACTCTGGCTGAGGACTTTCTTACGCTGCCCATTCCTCTCAGAAGACCACAGTAATGAACTACGAATTCAGTTTTTATATTGCCTTATTATATATTGACAATCTCAACTCACTCACTAGGTTAAGCTTTTAACTGTCAGCATCAACACTTTTTTGTAATGAGACTGTAGATTTTCAAAGTTGGTGAGTCTGAACACTTTTACTGTAAAGTTGAGCTTGTCAGCTCACTCTTGAACTTGGAAACAGCCGTCGACAACACAATCTCTGCTCATGGTCTCCTTTCTTGTCTTCGACCGTATCACACGGCCTTCATCAACAGATCCACTGTCAAGCTCACGGGTGGCTCAGACACTTGGAAAGTTCTATGTAGGATTCCATGACAACTGATCATTATACTAATTGTTATACAACAATGCATTGATTGTCAATAAAACAAGTGAAGCCATGTGGGGAAAAAAACAGCTGGATCACGGGTCATCTCCTCTTTCTCACATTTCTTAACCAGACACACAAATCAAGTGATGTCTCATACATATTGTGACGGCCCCTGTCTCTAATCACTGCAAGTATGCTTTTGTCCCTCTGTCCCTAGAGAGCAGATTACCTGATGCGGAGCACCTGGTCCAGGAACAGGGAGGGCATAAAACCCTGCTCGAGCAACGGGTTTACTCTCCGGCGTACGTGGAGGGTTCCCAGCCAGTTGCTGCCGGTTATTTTGGTTTTGTTTTCCTTTGGTTTCGCTGACAACACCCACACTTCATCCCACACGCATCCACGTTGACACTACTGATGTTATTGACGGACACACTTTAACTATTTCTTTATTTGGTTAAATAAACATTTTCCGTTACCATCATTTGTTGTGTCTGCCGTATTTGTCATGGCCTAGGAGCCGGGCTATGACAATATGCACACAGGATAATTTATACAATTGACATAAAACATTTATCAAATTATACTAAATGACTGGCAGATTCATTCCCACTTGTCTGACTGTAGAGAGCCGCTCTTTCATCTTGGCCCAATCAGACTGCATCTTCTCTGATGTTCTTTCAGGCCTGCATCGCCTGCTCCAGTGATTTATTTCCTCATCTGTGTCCTTATCATTGTCACCCAAATAACACACAAGTCTGGGATACACAAACATGCACTTGTCAGAACAAGATGCAACATAATCATTTTAAAAACTTGTACATAACATCAAAGAGAAGACCAAAATGATTAGTATGTTTTTAAATGTTCTTCCACATGAATTACCTGTGAGTCTCGCTCTTATTACACTGTGCTTTAGAAGAACTCCTGTTTTGTACATTTTCATTCGACGACCTTTGGCCTTTGTAAACAAAGAAAGGACAATTCTGTGGCATTTAGAAATAAAATGTTTCTTTCATCACTGTGCACTCATAAAGGAATACCCAGTCGTGCTTTACTTGATGTAAATCGAGGTTCACTTCCCTGTGTGTGTGTGTGTCATAGTCACTGTGGTTGGTACAGTTGTCATCCATGACCGTGACAGACTGAATGAGAGAGCGCCATCCTGGGGGTATCACACAAATGATAATAATAAATGCTGTAATTTCACACATATTGTTTTGCACTCTTGTTAATATTATTAGTCATAAAAGTATTTATTGAGTTAAATCATTAAATCTTAAATTTTTCAGTTTGTGCTGTCAGCTCTTTTGTTATTGTCCGTTTTTCAAATGGTGATAATCTATATGTAAAAATGTTTTGTCTAAAACCAGACTTGCTTTCCTCCATATTTGCTGCAGTCTCTCACCTGGCCGCCTGTGAATATGCTGCCTGACTGGCAGACTGAGTCACTGTCACTGTCAATGGACACGGAGTCGAAACTCCGAACAGGTATTCCTACAAGAGATACAAGCACGCCCAGTCACTGGGCCTCATGCAGGATGCCATACAAAAAAACTAATTTCCTTATATTTGTTAGTATCGACGATTTGTTCTTATTTTGTTAGTACCCATTGATTTCTGGGATTCACCAATGTATTCGTATTTTTGCTTTGTCTTACGTAAGAGATCATTTTATAAGTGTTCAAGAGCACCCATACCAAGATTTCACAGTCCACAAATTGTACATTATTATATATTTTGAAGTAATTATACGGATTTAATAATGATGTTTGTGGGCTTGAGAAATACTATTTGTCCACTCATCCCAATTAAGACTATAAAAACCCTCGGATGATACTGCGTGGGTTCAGGGACATATATTCAACACATATTCAACAGTCCCTCAATTTATCTCTTGCTTAAGTTCTTATTCTTCCAGCCTTTTTGGTGGCATCCCTCCAAATCATGGGCTTAGGGTATTTGCACACAACACCTGCCTTAAGTAGTGTTTAGGGGATTACCTGTGCTAATAATAAACAATCCGCCACACGCCTCCAATTTATGATAAAGTGGGATTCATCATTTAGCACACCTGGGTAGCAGATTTGGATGGTTAAGATTGTTTAGTGCATCTGGAGTCGGCTTCTCATATTTCTGTTGCATAATAGAAAATTAAGAAAAAAACATGAGAGAATTTTAGGAGAATGTTGTTGCTTCAGTCAAACTGTTTCTATTGGAGGAATTCCCAAAAGGATGCTTAACAGCATTCCAACAATAAAACTCACCAACAGTACAATGCATTAGCTTCTTTAAGTATCCTTTCAAGCTTCTACCAGCATCTCTAACTCAGCGGCATCAACACACTCAGAGCTGACCTCTTTCTGAGTGGCACTCTGTTTCACCATCACCCCGACTTTCTTTACCTTTCACTCTCTCCTCCTGTACCCCTCCCACCTGGGTCCTCTCTCTCTCTCTCTCTCTCTCTCTCTCTCTCTCTCGCTCTCTCTCAGCTGTTTGGGGCTCTTGCTTTTTTGTCTCTGGTGTTTAGGGTTGATGCCTGTCTTCACGTTTCATGAGTTACATATAGTTGACATGCTACCATATGTTGCTTAGTATGTATTTATTTCGTATTTCATTATACATCTTAATATATTGTCAGACACAGCAAAACAAAATACATTTTTTTCCTGTGAACTATCTATGAACGAACAAAATAAAAATAAATAAACATCCCAAAATAGTTTATTTTCTTAAACAAACTAGTTCAAATGGAGTGGAGAAACACATTTAACGGTGGCTGTCGGTAAAAGTCGTAACGGGACTGATAGTGTTCCGTCTGTCGTCCTCTGCGTGTCGGTGAGCACCGGTTATCTGTGCGGTTTAGTTGTGCAGTGGTCCGGGTTGGATGAGGAGACCGGGGGCATCCAGACAGCTGCTGTTAAGCTAACCGCGGTAATGGAAACGTACACTTCCGGTCTGTCCTTTCAAAACAAAAGCCCTCGTCGTTTTTGTGTCAGAGATCAGAGCATGGATCAGACCAGGTGTTCTAAAGTACAGTCAAAGTAGTTCCTAATGCATCCTTTACCGCCGCAGAAGAGTTCAACCGGACAAAAGAAAGGTGTCTTATTTTACAAATGGAATATTAGTATTTTTCGTGGGCTGGAATCCAAAATATTTTTTAATTGGATGGGACTATGTAATGTCCCACCATTCTCTCCCAGACACAGATTGCCAGGATGGTGTCGCTTACCCTTCCACCATACTCCATTCCTCAACCCCATAAAGGGATGATCTAGTTTTTGACCAGCAGATGTCCCTCTTGGACACAATGAATGCTAGATGTCTGGACATGTCTGCAGAAGATTGCCAGAGATGGATTAGACATGCAAAAAGATTCCCAGATATGCATGCAGGTTTACTGACGGGCCGTTGTTGGGAAGCCGGAGCCTGTTCTCCCTCGTGCCCGTGTTGTCTAACAGGTTGTTGTTTGTGAAGAAACTATAATCCCAGTCTATGTTCATCGCCTCAATTTTGAAAAGGCTCACACAGATAAACTCACGTTTTAGTCTATTATATCCATGAGATGCAAATAAATGCCAAATGTTGTAATCACATGATTGTAAGATAGGATAAGGTATGACATCATTCATACCAAGCTGAAGACATGATTTCTATATCTGTAGCTAACCCGTAAAAGTATGCATAGTGACTACTCTTGAAATCACTTTGGTTTCATTCTGTGCACTTGGAATGACTCGATACCAAAAAGCCCGTTGAGGCACTTCAGCATTTCGAATCCATTTCTGTGACATAGAATACTGTGAGGTAGCACGATCCATGCTATAAAGAAGAGCCCCTGTTTCTTGTGAGGGAGTCCTGGTTTATGCCAAATATATTGGTAATAAATAAAATATACTTTACAGACTATAGTGACATATATATTGTCACTATGTCATTGTGGTCAATGTTGAAAATATTCCTTCTTTATCACAATATTGTATTTATTTACAAATATTTGCTTCAATGTGATATAGTACATTAAAACTATGATTTTGGGTGATCCAGTGAACTAAATACTAGAAAGTTAGACATTTCTATCCGATTATTTAAGTTTTATTTTTCATATGCATATGTAAATATTTCCTGTTCTTTCATGTGCTTGTGTATTTTAAGAGGAAATGTTTTGCAAAAATAAAAGATTTTACAGTATTTCTCACTGTCTTGGAAAAAGACATTGCCATTGAATTGAACACTTTGGTTGTATAACATATGATTGAACGTGGTGATTATGTCCTAAAACAAGTTAAACTGAATCATGAAATGTTGTGTTTTTAAATATTTCTGGAATCAGAAAAGTTTGCAATGTCAATGCATTTTATTATGTTGATTTTGTTTTTTTACACTTTAAAATAAATATTTTTTCTCCAAGTAACAATTCTCAGGCGCTTGTTGTGGAAAGTTGGTGTAAAATCTGATGATCAACAAAACATTACCATCTGCAGGTAAAGAAATGAAATGTCAGGATAGAAAGTGAAACTTAAAGCTGGTTTCTGTTGCTGAACGGAGCTGAGAGACGCCATTACGCATCTCTACTATAAACATTAAATCAGAAGGATTGTTGTCTGTAATTTAAAGAGACGGATTTGGTGAGTCTTGCTTTAAAGATATTCACATATCAGAGAAAATGGCTGAGAAAATAGTTCTTGTTGAAAGTTACCTGAACTGCCATGTTTGTTCAGAGATCCTGTGTCTCTGAGCTGCAACCACAGCTTCTGTTCAAGCTGCCTGCAGCAATTCTGGAAACAAGCTAAAACTAAAAACTGTCCCATTTGTAAAAGAAGATCCTCAAAGGGCTTTCCAGGAGTGAACTTTCCACTGAAGGAACTGGCTGACTCGTTTGCTGAGAGATAGAAAACTGGATCATCTGAGACAGAAGAAGGAGAGACGAAGGTGGAGGTGGTGTGTAGTAAACATGGAGAAGAGACTAAACTGTTCTGTGAGGATGAAGACAGAGTTGTGTGTTCTGTCTGTGAGTTTTCTCTCCAGAGTCACAAGTTGGTTCCTATAGAACAAGCAGTCAGTGACCTGAAGGACCAGCTGGGGTCTGACTTAGAGTCTCTGCAGGACAAGAGGGAAAAACATGAAGAAGTGGAGGAAACATACAATGAAATGATTCAACACTCCAAGAAGCAGCTGTTGTCCACAGAGAGGCAGATCAGAGCAGAGTTCAAGAAGCTCCACCAGGTCCTGAAAGAGGAAGAGGAGTCCAGACTGGCAGCTCTGAGGGAGGAAGAGGAGCAGAAGGGGAAGACTATCAGCAGAGAGATGAAGATGATTCAGGAGCAGATCTCCTCTCTGTCAGACAGCATCTCTGCTGTTGAAGAAGACCTGCAGAAACACAGCGTGTCATTCCTCAGCAGCTATGAAGCCACTCAGACCAGAGCCAGAGTCCAGAGCTCCCGGTCAGATCCACAGCTGGTCTCAGGAGCGCTGCTTCATCCTTCAGCGTCTGGGAGAAGATGAAGGACAGGGTCCACTTCAGTCCTGTCATTCTGGACCCAAACACTGCACACCCCTGTCTCTATCTGTCTGATGATCTGACCAGTGTGAGACATGGAGACACAGACCAGAAGCTTCCTGACAATCCAGAGAGATTCACTGAGTATGTCAATGTTCTGGGCTCTGAGGGCTTCAGCTCAGGGAAACACAGCTGGGAGGTGGAGGTGGGAGACCATCCTTTCTGGAATGTAGGTTTGGCTAAAGAGTCAGTTGACAGGAAGGGAGAGTTACTCGCTTCCCCAAAATATGGAATCTGGTGTTTACTTCATCACAGTGGAAAATACATGAATGGATCTGATTAGACGGTCGGCGTGAAGAAGAGTCTCCGGAGGATCAGAGTCCAGCTGGACTATGACAGGGGGACGTGTCCTTCTACGACCCTGAAGACATGACTCACATCTGCACTCTCAGAGACACTTTCACTGAGAAACTCTTCCCGTGGTTCAGTATTGGAAAGTCTGGTGATGCTCAGACTGCTGATGTCAAAATCTGTCAAAGTGATATTTCTCTGTGCTGTTCAGGGAGGGCGGTGAGGTCTCAGTGATTTATCAGGATTTGTGTAATGGTGGTATTTCTTTGTTCATAACAGACAATTCCAGTTAGTTCTTTAATTTCATCGTACCGGTTCATGAAGAAAATGAGTGAAAGAAACACAAGATTTGAGTCAATAACATGATTTGTTTGTGATGCTGAAAGAACTGGGACCAGTAGATTTCATGGGATCATTTAATTTACACATTTATTCAGATTTATTTTTATTTCTAAGAATGAGCAAGAAGTTAGTTTCCTTTTTTAATTTAATTTCAAATAGTCTTTCATTTTATCATATTACCTTGTGTATTTTTTTTACATTTTAGAATAATTTATCTTTCAATGATCAAATCCTTGTTTCAGTAAATAACTTTCTTTCAATGTGAAATCCTTCAGGTTTGTAACGAATTCCTTTAAATAAAATATCAAAGACAAATACAAAGCTGTGCTGCAGTTTGATGTGTTTGCAAACAGAAACTGATTCACGCTTCTATTTCAATGATCATTTTATTAATAACACGAACACATTTTCTTGAAGTCATAGAAACACGTGTAGCACGTAAGAGAACAGAGCAATAATCTGAAGAATCAGAGAACTAGAGGATTCATATTATTATACAGAAGAGACCAAAAGAGACAAAGGGAAACTAGAAAGAGCCAACTGCAGAGAAATGATTGAATAAGGTCGGAAACAGAGAAAGAGAGAAGACGACTCAGTGTTGTCAGTGCAAGTCAGTCACTGTCTGGAGAAAGAAGGTGACGGAGGTTCAGAGTGAACACGCGGCTCCAGTTGATCTCAGTAATGCTTCTTCTGACTAAACAGCTGAGGGGACGCAGAGCTCAGTGGCCTCGTTTCTAGCTGAAACTGTATCACATGTGCACAGACAAAAGCAAATGCAAAAACATTCACACAAATATTCAAAAGTAAAGAAGCATTTGGCCACGTCAGGTGTACATGAATCAAGCTAACATTTCAACGTGTCAACATAACACAGTGCAACTCAATCAAAGCATTTACCTTGCAGAAACTCTGTTCCAGGGTCTCATGTTCCCGTTTCAGTTTCTCCAGCTTCTTTTTGAGAACCTTTTCTTTACACATGTCCTATATGTCAGGAACAATGAAGCAGCAATTAATGTGAGTGCACAAAGTTTCAACCACAAACAGGTTTAAAACATAAAAAATATCCATATATACTACCAACAACCTTTCGTAAGTATTCCATTCGTCTCTCATGTGCCGCGACCTCCTTTAAGACTTTTGAGAGACGCTCAGCCATCTGTTGGTTCTCCGTCAGAAGGCAGGCCAGTTTATTTTCCTTCTTCTTCCGTGTCTTCTTCAGCAATTCAATTTCTTCCTAAGAAAAGTCAATAAAACAAGTGAAGCCATGTGGGGAAAAAAACAGCTGGATCACGGGCATAACTAAATTAATAATGTGTTGCAGGTGTAAACAAAACATCTGAAATGTCTCTGACTGTAAATCAGATGTTACTTTAGTACCCGTACTTTAGTAACTGAATTGAGTGAATCGTTCAAGCAAGTAGTGGCTGCTTCAATTGCAGTTAATGCTTTCTGGTGGTCTGCTACTAGATTGCTGATGTGGCTGTTCCATAGATCTTCGGTCTCGCAGATCTTATTTATTGTCATGTTGTCCAGCAGTTGTGGGTGCAGCTCCAGCTTTTCCTCATACTTGGCCTGGATTTCTACTCAAATAGCGACACAAAACGAGGGCTCCTGTTTAGTTTCTGACAGCACGGGGTGTTGAATTCGACTCAAAATGAGATTAGTTCTTTACCTGCAATTTGCTTCTCCCCGCTGTTACGTGCTTTAGTCATTTCTTCATCGTGTTTCTGTTGAGGTAAAAAGAAAAGTGGTGTTTGTAGCATTGCCGCTCAATTGTTGCAATATATCAAAGTAAAGAGACACATTAAATCCACAGATCTTTAAGTGTAGAAAATAATAGTGTGTACTACAAACCAGTTCAAGCTCCTTGACAAGCTTTTCGTTGTCAAGCTGCATGTCCTGCATGTCGACCATGACGGCCCTCATTTCCTTATGAAGCTCAGTCTCTAATTGTTCTTGCTCCTCCTGCACCACCTGTGTGGAGACTAAACCATCTGCTTTTAACTCAGAGGTTGTGTTCAGGTGTTCACACAGGAGGTCCTTCGTCTTCTGCTTGTACTTCTGCTTGGAAAAAATGAATCAAATGTGCATTTTAAAATTAATTTAGCCCTTACATCTGTCAATGGATAATATTTGCTTAACAAATGACAAACTGGTACTCGTATCTGAACAAAAAGAATGCAATCACATGATTTTTCCTAACTTTTAAAGTTGAGAGGACAACCGGTACATGCCACTAAAAAAACCTACGGATGCACAATGGATTGTGGGATACTGAGGATAAAAAAATACACTGGCTGTGGATCAAAACAAGGTTGCATCTACTGACTGCATTTAAAGATCCTTGTTACCTGTTACGGCATATTATGGCATAAAATAAAGACGTGGTCAAAATCTAGCCTGTGAATTTGGGTGCAGTTCGACTATAACTACACCTGTGTATTAACCTCACCTTGATCTCTATTTGGTGGCGCTCCTCATCCTCCTCTATGTCCTTATCTAAATTATTCTTTTCAGTCTTGACCTCCTCTATTTCACGCTCTGTGATCTCCCAAAATGTGTGGATCTTGTCCCTCTCCCCCTGGAAGTAGTTTCTCTCTTTCCTCGCTCTGTCCAGCTCCTCTTGAAGGCGCACGATTTCCTTTTTCAGCTGAAATACAGAAATGTATTTTAGTGTGGGCATATGAGCCAGACGATCATGACCGTGAAGCCAATTACCTCATTTATCCTAGTTGTAAATGTCAAAGTCCAATGTTTAGTTCACAGGGGGCAGTAATATAAATCAGACATATAATGTCTGCTGTGGCTCTGGAGGAAAGTCTGAGAATCTTTTAAGATTCTGTTAACACAGCATGCACATTTGCAGTAAATAAAATAAGCAGTCATGGTGGAGAACAAAACTAGTGCTGTAAAGTTATTGTAAATAGCTGAACAAAGTATCAGTAGCTGCTATCTCAGCTTCTGACTCTAGTGAAAATGATGTGGTTTGATTGTAGTTGCACTTCTTGTAAATCACATAATTAAGTGTATTCAATTGTAGAATAATTAATTATATCAATTTCAATATACATCTTTATATATGAACAGACATACAGTAAAACAAAACTAAAATACATCCCTGTCAACAAATTACAAAAAGCTAAGAGAAAAATATTACACAAAATATAAAGTATTTTCTACCTATACCTATCTATATATATAGATATATATACACATATATATATATATACATATACATATATATACATATATATATATATACATATACATATATATACACATATACATATACACATATACATATATACACATATATATATATACACACATACACATATATATATATATACACACACATATATATATATATACACACATATATATATATACACACATATATACACATATATATATATACACACATATATATATATATATACACACATACACATATATATATATATATACACACATATATATATATACACACATATACACATATATATATATATACACACATATATATATATATACACACATATACACATATATATACATGTGTATATGTGTATATGTGTATATGTATATATATATATATATATATATATATATATATACACACATATGCCTCCTGCCTTTGTACCACCGACCTGAGGAGAAAACACAAAACATTTGCCAACACTTATATACGGACAAAGTTTTGGGAATAAAACATACAAAATTAAAAAATATTTCCAACCTGACTTAACCTGGCCCATATATATATATATATATACACAGACATCTACAGTCTATGGACAACACACAAGAAGCACACGCTATTCAACTTTACTGGAGCTCACTATGAACGTCCATTGTTGTGGTGAATTGATTTAAAAATTTTGTTTAAAAAAAAACTTTGATTTTAAAAATTGTTGGAATGCTTAACAGCATTCCAACAATAATAGGTGAAACCGAGTGTGTCCATGTCTCACCAGGTTTCTACGGCTGGGCTTGGCACTGACCGAGGAGGCCACGGAGCTCATGGTGCTGATGGAAGAGGCACTCGGGCTTCGCTTCAGCCCCGATGGTGTGGCCACTACTTTGCGAACCGTTGTTTTTGCTTTGGCTGGCGTGGTGGAAGGGAAGCCAATGCGTGTGACTTTGTGCACCGGAGCAAATAAGCCATACTTGGGCTGGCACTGAAAATATCTGGGAACACATAACGGAATACAAATATAATGTAAATCATAGTATACGTGTCGTTAACTTTTAGTTATTTACAGATCCAGTGGCTGTTGTACCTTGTGCCTGCCACGGCCCCGTCATTCTTTCCTAAGGGCTCATCCAACTCCACACCACACCACTCGCCTTTAGAAAAATCTGTTTCTCCAAGGAAACGTACCACTCCTGCCTTTGTACCACCGACCTGAGGAGAAAACACAAAATATTTGCCAACATTTAATCTCCTCAACAGATAAGAGAGGCCTAGAGAGTAATCAGCTTTGCCTGGTAGTAAACCCTGAGTGAGATAATTCCATCAAAGCAACAGAAACAAACATGTACCGGCTTTGAACAGAATGAGGCCAAAGTAAGGTCAACATATGGTCAACATATGGACACCATGTAAAACCAAATTCTCTAAATGCAACGAAATGTACAGGACTGCACAGAGCAGTGTTAGTACCAGTACTTCCTTTAACTCCGACCGTTAATTACTAAGAAGAGGAGAGTTCAGTTAGTCATATGGTGGAATATCAAGAGAAGAAATGTTTTTTTTGTTGGATAATGTAACAATCTTTACCAATACTCGATCACCCATCTTCAGTTCCATTTCCCCCTTCTTGACTGATCCAGTGCGCATAAAATCTCTGAAATCTGTTTGGCAGCTTTTCCTAAAAACAGGATTACTGTGGAAACAAGACCACAATCACCAGCAGATTAGGCCGACAATTACTGCACTGTGTATGTAAGACTGGTTCCACGTTGACAAACATTAAAATGCTTACAAAAACATATTAATATTATATCATAATAATGTACACGAACTGTGAACGGAGACATTCTGCATTGTGAGTACTTTTACTTTGGATACTGTGCTAGGTGATTCTACATGTAACTTTATTATACGTAAACATATTGTAGGTATGTGACAAAAAAATTCAAACTACTCAAAAACCTTTAAAATATACCTGACTGGATTAAGCTTGAAAAAAACAACAAAATGAGACTAAGATTGTTAAAATCCATTGGAAAATAAAGAAATTAGAGCAATTTTACTTTAAAGCAAAACGTCTATGCTGAATAGTTTAATCGGGCATTATTTGGAGCCGATTCCAAGCCGCCATGATGGATTTCAGTGCGATGGCCCACAAACACAATGACTCAACCGGAACTTATTCCGAACTTAAGCATCTTCAGATCTTGACGAAACTTCGTTAATTTACAGATAAGATATGGTTAAACATCTCCACTTACATCCTATTGTTCTCTGATTGCTCGATCAGGGAACTTTACACATCCGAAAAAAATCGAAAGTGTCGAAGAAAATGCCCGCGGAGATTGCCACATACCTACATATTGAATTATAGACTTTTAGGTATTTTTTAGACTTCGTCCACCACCGTTAGAAATCAAAACTATATTAAAATGTATATTAAAATATACTATTTTAAGCTGTACTCACCGAGTCCTTCAGAAAGTACTTTTATTAGTTTTATCTCGACGATCTTTTGTTTAACGGCGCTTGCCTACTCCGTCTCCAAGGTAACAAGCAGACGCGATGACCTTCACGTGCCTTCACGTAACGGCTCATCCAGAGCCGTTATTATTATTTTAACGTTTTAAAGACGGGAAAGACCAATTATGGTCATTAATTGAATAAAATAAAATATTATATAAATATATTTATAACAAAATAAATGATGTAAAATAAAAGTCATTACTATGTGATTTCGTTATTAGCTTTAATAATAACATTGCTGTGTTGTATATTAATTAAATAACTTGGAACGTTTTTTAACGGTTTGTTGTTGAACGCAGCACAAACACTAAATAAAAACCGTAAAAACAAGCTTAACAATAGTTTTTGGCGAATGTGTCTCTTCTGTTATCCTTTATTTAATATCCTCTCATGGTTCTTTTCAGTTTGTTCGGCTGATTTTTAAGATTATATTTACATTCGTTAACTTTGCAACAACAACAAAAACCCCGCGACCATCAATTCCTGTGCCTTGTCTCTTCTGTCTGAAACTCCATACTTAGTGTTATTTACTTCCAGGGGACAACCGAGGAGACGCCGACTCCTCCGTGCTGAAGCACCAGTGAAGCGCACGTGTGCTGAGTCTTGATTGACAGGAGCTTCAGTAGGTTGCCTTGGAAACGGTCAAACAGCTCGCGGCCAGCACAGGACTACTCAAAAGTCACCGTCAAGTACTGAGGTCATGTTATCTGGAAACGTACTGATTAAAACTCATGGTGAGCCATCTGTTATTCAAAATACAACATGTTTTCTCAAATATAAAATCACCTCACACAATATATTTAAGTAACTCTCTAGTAACTTCAAATTGATCGCTGAGAAAATAAATCACACCCTAACTTTCTATTTGTACAATTTCTCCTCCGCCATTCAGCGATGATACAGATTTAACTGTACAATTTTTCAAGATAGCAAAAAATTAAACATCTTGATGCAAAAGTGTCCATCCATGTATGTGACACCCTTGATATGATTTTAAGTACACAACCTCTACCAAAAGCTTGCATCTCTGTACACGTTAGACGATGTTGCAGTCTGTGTGAAAGTGGATAAGAGGAGAACCAAAGCAGTCATTAGTGAAGTAAAAGGAACAGTTGTACATTTTGGAAATGAGCGTATTTTGTTTTTCTCCAGAAAAATGTACCAATCTGGACTCTAGAGAGAATGGTATCGATCTCGTCATCCAACTTTTTCAAACAAAAATAAAGTGAACAAGTGTTTTTTCAAAACTGTCGAGATCTTCTTTAAACATGTCGTTCTGGGCATGAGATTTAGTGAGTAGTTAAACTGCTCATGACAAACAAAAGCATTTTATGGATAGAAGCATCAATCAACATTCATTTCATTATCAAGTCATGAATTCACAGATAACGAATCTTAACAGATATTATCATCAAACTGAACATCTCCTTCATTCCATGTGAAGTTATTTATTTTCCGGTGCATTTCATACATTTTGATGGCCTGCACGTCAGAGGAACTGCCAGATCTGTTGTTCGTTGAAAGCATCACTGAACCACGGTTACTAATGTTCTCATATCAGGACTGTATAAAAAATATTGTCAGTGTTTTAACACAGTTTTTGGAAATATAAAACAAGAAATCTGCAGCCAAATTAAGGTTGCCGAAGAGTTAATATCCATCCTCTCAGCATCAATCTGGATTAAAAGTTAAAATTACAGCAAATCCTTCAGGCTCATTCAGCTCAATTTGTTTTCAGATGTGGACTGTACCGTCTGCATAACTTAATACTCAGATTAGTACAATTATTCTTCATCTTACAATATCGTTCTTTTATCACAAAATATTCACACAAATAGACTAGACGGGCAGATACAATACCTCCGGCCTTGAATTCTACATTCCTAATAATAATAATTACAAAAAAATACGAACTGGTTTTCAAAACTCTCGTCATGTAGTGCACAGGTCAGGGGACTCTATCCCTTGTTCAGTCAATTAAAGGCAAAAGACCGAGGGGGTGGCTTTGTGAGCTGATCACAGATCAGCATGTCCACAATTTTGCAGAGGTGTGCTGCAGGAACCAGCCCTGTCTGCTTCTATAACCTCTGACCTCACGTCAGCTGAAGCCACTCTGGACTCCTCAGAGAAAGCCGCTCCAGCCTCACACACACAGCAGTCCTCCTGGAAACGTCTGCGCTTCACACTATAGTGACTGATGGATTTTGTGCCGCTAGTGCACTGCACACTATAGAAACATGTTCCTGTATTTGCTGGGTGGTAATCACTGAATGTCTTTGGTGCAGACTTACTGTAATTCTTTGTATGATCACTGAGAATGATGTCTCACCAAGGATACGCTATGTGTTGCTATTGGAGAGCACCAGAGGACAAGGTAAAGTACATATACAGAGTGTCACAGAGTCTCAACATCAACACAGAGATATGTACTGATGTATGATCTACCACAGTGAAAAGTGCTAGTTCAGTTATTTAATGGAGATTAGACTGATATCATGGATATTCAATGTGTTACTGTTGCACTAATGTGTTTCAGCTAAAGGACTCACTAGGCCTACTGCAAAATGTTACTCATCAGAATCACAAGTGGAGGATGTCTGAAGTATATTTAGGTGACTGGGATGAATTTAAGCACAGAATAAATTCCTATTCAACATATGAAATGAATAATCAGCCATATTATCTCTATATGGACTCTAGTCTAATGTACTACTTCACAGACTGTCATTTCTGGAGGGAAACTCCAACATCCACACCAAAGAGAACAGCCTCTGCTGCATAAGACAGTTTGCCCAATCAAATAGTAGCTCTTGGTTATGGAGACCAAACATGTTACAAATAATCGAAATAAGACATTTTGCAATCATCTTGATAAATACAGATAAAATATATAACTTAACCATAAAAACGTGAAGTAATCCAATACATTTTAAAAACACAGTTCGCTATGTTTCTTCTCATGCTTATTTTCATCAGAGTTTATTACGGGCCGGTTTTATTTCTTTCTTTCCAGCATTATGTCCTTTTTCCAAAATGTGTATTTATTGTGGGTATTCATGTCATTTTTCTCAGTGACAGTTTTATCACCACTTTTTTCTGTCAGCTCATTGAGATCAATACCTGGCTCTGACCTGTTTGTCTTAAAACGTTTTTATTTATAAAAAGGAATTATAAAATAGGATCACAATAAATAAAGTAATAAAACTGACTTGCCACAAACGAAAATAAGCAGCACAAAATAACACGTCGTAACCGTACGAAGAGTAAAAAAAAAGGTCAGTTATGTTACCTATTTTGTCTGTAGTTATCTATAGAAATGTTGTTTTCAGAATGTCTTATTTATCTAATACATGTATTAACACTTTGTGTCTACATTACTAACAACTAAATCTAACAGGCATACATTTCCAGACAGCGTTTTCAGGCTTTAGCTTCTTTCTTAATAATGAGCACTTGAAATCACTCCCGTAAAGAAAACCAGGGACCAAATTTAAGATTTGTGAAGCAAGTCTGGCATAATCTCAATTGTGCTGAATAAAACAAAGTATGAGGACACTTTTCAAAGTAACCCCTGAAATAGTGTATTCAACAGTATTCTGCTTCTATGTGCCTGTTTATGATTTTGTCCCTGTTAGTTGTCTATAATCGAGAGATGCTTTGATGTGGGTTTCTGTCCAATCGCTAAAAACTCTTAAATCGGGTGAACACAGAAAAGTGCATCGTGAGTAAGATTTATGGAGCACCTGATCTCAGGAGTGTTCAGGTGCCTTTTGTTGTGTTGTGCCACAACTTCAACACCGACTCACATCCACACATTATCTCACTGCTGTTTCAGTATAGTGTCAAAGACATTTGGAGGTAATCCGAGAGTGTGTGAAACATACACATTCTCACGCTCACTACAGGTCCACATGGTACTACGGCCCATTGCCGAAGGACCAGAGGCAGAGCAGTTCCCTGTCCGATGAGGTTAGGTGTGATCCGGGGTGCGTTCCTGGGTTAGAAGATGTTAGGACACATGCTCCAGTCCTGCCTCTCCTTTGCCTCCCAGTAACCTCCCTTGTACACAAAGTTTGTTTCTCCAGTGACTGAGTCCCTCCTCTGGTGGAACCACAATGGCTGGTAGCCTTCATATTCTTTCCCTGCGGGAAGAAGCACAGGCGTTACTCAATTCCTGTCATTTATAATTGCACTCTAGTGGAGAAGCCACACTTGCAGGCAATTCACTTAGCGATCAATTTGCCTGCACATATATGCAGAGGAAGCAATCAATCGCTGTGCCCTGCATTATGGGATAGCTCCAAAGGTGAACCAAGCGGTGAATTCAAAGGTGTCAGTAAGATACAAAAGGATCAACCATAGTGAACTAGTTGAACTCGTTCTCCCTAAACTGAATAATCCATCTGTTTGCTAATACAGAAGCCCAGTCAACAGATGGAGACATTGCAGCATAAATAAATCACTTGCTAATGTGGCTTCACCATAGCACATTAAGAGTACGGTACTTGTAGATTTTAGAGTTGTATCTGTTATGTCATGTGACATATTATCTTTCTAAATGAAAATGCCACATGTATGCAGGAAAAAGTCATTTTTCCGGAGAAGTTGACTTGAGAGGGGTATCATGCAGTTCCACACAGAGGCAGACCATACAGAGGACACACAGAGGATGGTGTGTGTGTCCGTGTGCGTGTGTGTGTGTGTGTATGTGTACGTGTGTGTACGCGTGTGTGTGTGTGTGTGTGTGTGTGTGTGGGGGAGTGTGTATGTGTTTGTGTATGTGTTTGTGTGTGTGTACGTGTGTGTACGCGTGTGTGTTTGTGTGTGTGTGTGTGTGTGTGTGGGAGTGTGTGTGCGCGTGTGTGTGTGTGTGTGTGTATGTACGTGTGTGTACGTGTGTGTGTGTGCGTGTGCGTGTGTGGGAGTGATGCACAACAGAGGGGCACAGGGCATCCTCCACTCACCAGAGTCATAATCACACTCTGACCACCAATAGAGGGAGGAAAAGAAAGACAAGTCATGGGTACATCAAATGCAATCTAACCTATGCACAACACACACACACACACCTACACACAGGAATGCCACGGGATGAAACGTCTCTGCTAGGTTCTCTGTAAAGTTCAGACTGACCTCTATTAGCCCTAACCTTTTGTGTTTAGCCCTGCTGAGTCTTGTTCTTACTGGGATAAGTACGACTTATCTTCCCCAGTAATAATTCACATTTTAAAGTTGTTTTTGTAAATGATATTGTCAATGTTCTTCAACACAGAAACATGGGAGTCTGCTAAATTTAAAGTATTATAGATTTTCTATTACTGCAACTGATCAGTTTTCATTCTTTCAACTTCCTTTCACATGAGTGGGCAGATCTTGATACTACTAACCATGAGCATCAGTTGCCTTTGCTACAGACAAGAAGCTAGCTAGAGGTGTGATTCAAAGTCGAACAAATCAAAAACATTTTGTTCTTGCATTTGGGGATAAAACACGCCACCATAGTTGCAGAATTCATCCAAACTTGGCCCAGATACTGAAAATGAACCGATTAAAACAACTGTATGCATCAGAAAATCACTGCAAAGTACAATACTTACCCTTCATCCTTTCTTCATCATCACTGCCTGTCTCTGTCATTTACTCACACATGCCACACTTCCTGTTCTCATTTGCATACCTTCATCCAGAGCATCTGTGGCCTCCGCTTCCCTCCTCCTCCTCACGGCTCTTTGTTTCTCCTCTAGCCTCTGCTTTTCTGAGTTTGCCTCATCCCATCTCCCTTCCTCCATCAGCTTCTGGTCTGGTCTCAGACGGCTGTCGGTCACTCCCACTCCGTCCTCCTGCTCGTTTAGGGTCAGTGCCAGCGCTGAGAAGTAGTACATGTTCTCAGCGTTCTCCCTGAGAGAGCAAGAGGAAATTGCCAGAAGTTAGGCTGCGTCACGATCAATGATATTGACTGAACATTGCAGCGGTTATGCAACTACTCATACATTGCAATGCTCTGCCTAAACTTACGGGAGAGGGTATTTCTTCCACAGCGGCTTGGGAGACAACGTCTGATAGACCGTCTTCTGCTTGCCCTCTGACCCGCTGCCCCCTCGGCTGCTCTGAATGATCTTGGCACTCTCAATTTTATCATCCCACGTACCAGAGAGGACGTAGTGAGCCTGACCCCCACTGTCGGCCACCACACCGGTCACCTGGAAAGAGCAAAAGGAAATAAGAAAACTGAAACAAAAGCAAGCTTTCTTTCTGACACTTAAATACACAAACACCAAGGTAGGACACCAGTAACATCAGTCGCTACCAAGGAGAGCAGCATTGTGCCCCATTGTTAGATAATTAGTGCACCTCCGGTTACCTCACTGCAATGTGCGCTCCAACCGAGAGCTTTTTCACTTTTACACGATATATCTGTTGGTAGTCTCCAGCAGGATGCAGTATCGGACTAAATGAACCCTGCAATGTATGACGCTGTGCCATGGTCGTGTACATAAGCGTGGAAAGGAAGCATTTACCTTCCGTGGAACGTCCCTGGAAAAATAACTGTAGGGAGAAAACTTGAGTTGACAGGTCTCCTTGGTCCTGTGATTCACAATCTCAATGTCCCCCGACTGCACAAATACAGACACAGAGTGAGAGAGACAAACACACAGAGAGAATGACAGCATATCAACACTATTAACAGTTTTTACAGCAGAGAAAGAAAAGCATCCTGACTGATCCTAACCCTATTTATTGTTATAGTAAGTATTCAGGTTCCTGAAAGGTACCACGTGGAGTTTTTGACAACTGTTGGTGTTGTAGGGCCAGTTTATCTGTGAAGCACATTTCAGCAACAAGGTTATTTGAAGCGCTTTACATAAAACACCACAAGCCAAAAGTGCATTTCATTACATTTCTGTCGACTGCTGAGGGCCACACCTTTCAAGCTTCATACCTAACCTGTAACACGCATTCTGATCTTTTGCTGCATCGAACAGCCATCAAATGAAAATCTCATGGATTGTTGTCACACTGTAAGCTTAGTACAGTGATGATATGCTGATGCGGTACAGATCACTTGCTGTGCTCCTGACAGCACTGTCTGGCAGCAGAGGAGGCAGTAGCAGCATAGTTTCCATAGTTTGACATGGAGTTGTTAGGCTGACCCCGTTCTGCACCAGAGGGCAGCAGAGCGATGCATGGAGGCGGTGAAAGACGGCAAAAGTATTTAATGCAGAAGGCAAAACAATACAAAGTAAAAATGTGTAATAATCGATGAGACTTTTTCTTGGTAGATAAGCTGAAGTTGGAGAGAATCTATCAACACAGAAGTGGTGTTGCTGTAGCTCGACTAGTAACTCAAACTTACATGCCGAGAGCCAAGATAACCATCACAGCTTTCTGGGAAAAATGTTGTGTGTATATTGTCTCTAGCAAGTTATAATGTACCAGCTGAACGTACACAAAACTCCACAGGGTACCTTTGATTACATCAGCATGAACACTGCTGCTGATTTTCATAGTCTCTAGCCACTATATCTCCTCATTGCACACACCAAAGTAATAAATCAGAGATGGTGAATTGCCATATTGTTCTTCCAGGGTTATGCACAAAAACAAGCGCAAACACGGGCACTCGCGAACACACACACACACAAACAGACAAATTGATACGACACACAGACTGAGTGGAAACAGGAAAAAGAAAATAATTATACTTCTAAACAAGGAGACACAACTGAGAGACATGCAGCTGTCAGAGGCAATAAAGCAGGGTTGTAGTTTGGAGCTGTGGATGAATGGTTACCAATCAGAGACACAGACCTGGTCAATCCACAGCTTGCCCACAATGATGTTGTGCACTGTGGAGGTGACCTTTCTCCACACATATTGGTTCCCACTGGAGTGGAACTGCAAGTGAATGGCACCTGGGGAGGGACAGGGACAAAATGCTGTTAAGAGAAAAGAAATATCACAGCTGCTTTGTTACCAATCCGCAATCAGCTTTTGGGATTATTTTGTGAACATGGTGAATTCTACCTGCAGCAGCTGAAAAACACGTCATCTAACAAAGTCATTCCCAAAGACTTGGTCCGGACCCACAGGTGGGTCGCAGGAGATTTCGTTAGGGTCACCCAATACATTTGCATAATTTCTTCCATAGTCTTTTATTTAACATTTAAATCTGCAGTTCACCTTTGAGCCACAAGACAGAGCCTGAGTGTTTGTAATGATGTGGTTATGTGGTACATCCTTATATACAGATAAGGCCTATTATGAGTTGGGTTGCGATGGTTTGCCATTTTTAAACAGTGGGTCCCCAGAAAAAAAAGTGTGGGAAACACATGTATGCCCCTGTGCACAGGCATTCAATTTCAACATCTATTTCCAGTGTGACCTAACCCTGGAAGATTAACAATATCAATTTGACGATAAACGCTTTCCACTTTAGATATTTTTTCTGTTACATGGACCTTTACAGCAGGCATACAACAGCAAAGGAGAAAAGTGAGATAAATCCCACTGCATCCCTTGGCTGAACCTGCATCTATCAAATCTGCTATTTATCTGAGCCACCAGAACCCTGCTCTCTGCCATCCCAGTAGAATAGAGAGCTCCCTTTATATCCATTTTTTATGCATGTGTCAAAACGGTCATAAAACCCTCTCGATTCATTCTCACAGGCTTTTCCTCTTCATTGTGTGGGAGGCAGCACAGTCATGCACTGCTCTCAAGTGGGAGTCCTTCTTAAGTAAACTCTGTCTGGTGTGGCTGGTACATTTGCATGATGGAACACAGTTTGTTTGCTTCGCCGCTGAATATGAAATGTCTTACCCAGAGGCATTATGGAGAGGTATTTGCCACGGAACTTGCTGGCGATGGTGATTTCCTGCCACAGGGTCCAGCCTCGTTGGGAAATCACATGATGTGCAGCTGCAGGGGGGTGATGGCTCACCTTAGAAGAAATAAAGACCTAACGGTAAAGCACATTAGCAGCAAACGACTTGTTTGGAGAACACAGGCTGGCGCTGCATACTCACACTGTGTGCACGCACGTCAGTGTGTGTGTGTGTGTGTGTGTGTGTGTGTGTAAGCAGAAACTCCCTGTGGCCATGCTGTTACCTGCTCACACAGCGAGCGGTAGCCGAACTCCTCCCTTCGATCGAGCTCGTAGGTCTCACCCAGGAGGGGGTTGAAGGGCTTAGCTGTCCGGTGGATCGTGGTGGAGTAGGACGAGACGGAGAAGGCGGCGACCAGGCACATCTGCTCCATGGAGGAGTCGCAGCGCGCCGCCTTGTCCAGAAGCTCATGATACTCCAGGTCCTCGGTGAGACGCTGCAGCATCGACAAAGGCTCGTTGAAGTTCACCTGAATGGCCGGATGAAGAAGACGTGAGACACACAGCTTTGTGTTAACCAGCCAGCGAGAAGGAGGGCCATGCCTAATACACTTACAGGCATGGGAATTTTGGAGAGCTCCTTGCCGATGCAGTTCTTCATGATGCTCCACAAATTGAGGGAGTAGTTGGGCTTGTCTGGGACATGTGTGCGCCTCTGTCTGCGAGGCTGCAGCTCCTTCCCTGACACATTGTTACAGCTTGGAGACATCTGGTATTAGGTGGAAGGGAAGGGGTGGAGGATGAGATGGTGGTCTTTTAACTTTGTGTGAAAAGCATATTCGGCATATACAAGTTTGAGGAATACTTTCAGCTTCATGCTCAACTTGGCAGCGCATCACCAAACGGAGGAGACAGAATGACAGAGCGAGTGAGAGACAGGACGAGAGGGACCAGAGGACGCAGATGTGTGTTAGAGAGAGGAAGAAGCATCGAGAGTTTAGGGGAAAGAAGTGCAGATGTTTGACTGGTAACTAACATTTAGCGGAATGAAGCAGCTGTGTATCTTTGGCACCACAGGGGTGACGATGACACCGCAGGACACACGGATAAAGGCTGTGTGTGATTGTGTGTGTGAGCATTGGGATGACTGTAGGATAGGAAATGGGGACTGTGAGAACGACAAGTGAAGACAGTTATATAAATAAATCAATGAGCTGTGAGCTTTCCAGCAGCACAAATGAATCTATTCTAAGAAGTGTCCACAAATGTCAGTCCTATTCGTCAGACTAGTTAGGAGGACAGACACTTACATGGTCGTCCTGGTTCCAGTCATTGGGCTGACCTCCGCTTGCTCCACTCAAATTACTCTGAGAACGCCTGGAAGAGAAGGAAGATATTTTCTACAATGAGTACTGGAGACATAAACTCTCTCAATGTCCCTCTCGCTCCATTTTCCACACACACACACGAGGAGCAAACAGATTGCTGGGTATTACATTGCTGAGTAACTGTTTCCATCACTCTTAACGGTGCTACTGGAGTCCATTGCCATACTGGAGTATGTTGCAAGAGATGAGCCATAACAATGATGAGGAGAAGAACACTTGAGTTACTTGAGATGTTTAAAAATAGAAAGTGCCAACTCTGCAAAGACAGGTGGAGTTGCCAGCTGTTTGGCTAATTCAAAAAACATGGATTCCTGTGAGTGACTGACCTGTGCGGTGTGTTCTCAGTGGCAGTCACTGTGATAAATGCAGGGGAATCCTCCATGGCATCAAAGTACTCAGTATCCTCATCTTCATCACTCGCCTCTTCTTTGCGCAGCCTCCCACTCCCCCCTGTCAGGACAGATACATTTGTGAGTAAATGCTAACAGCCTCCAACACTAGCAGAGCCATCACACGGTGGTGAGTTTGTATTCTACAGAGTTCAGGAGAGAGCAGCGTATAATCACATACCCATGGCGATTGATCAAGGAATAATTAACTGAGTAAAATTGGCAATGCTCCTGCTGCTTAACTAGCCTGAAATGCAAGCTCCTCCGGGTTAGCTTCTAATATTCAGTATCCGACAGTCAATCCAGTACTTTCTAAAAGTAATTCTATAAAAACAATGAGTAAACTTTGACTTTCAGTCATTGAACAACCACCAATATGAACTAAATGTACTGCATGATTAGAAAATAGTTGTTTTTCATCATATGCTTTCAAAACCAGCTTCTGTTTAATACTACTTAGTAAGATGCATACGATCAATTTATTTAATAAAGATTTAACCACATCCTTATCAGAAACACAGAAAATGGATATGCAATGTTCTTTTACCACTCCAACCTTTTAAAAGAGAGATGACTCATGTCTCTGGTAAGCCAACATTATGCTGTGTAAATGGCAGAATACTTAAGTGTAGCAACGGTTTTACGTGATAGCAGCTAAACACCAACGTCAACGCACTTAAAACAACAACAACGGTTGTTTTTAATGCTTTCCAAATGACCAACATGAGCCCCTTCTGATGTTCTACCTACATGGTTTAGGTATAATCAAGTTGAGGCAACTTAAACAACTTGTTTACCATTTTGAAAAGATTGCCTTCATGGTTAAAGAAACCCAAAGTTGACTGTTGGGGGGTCGTTATTACAGACAGCAGAGAGAGATGACGGGAAATAATGGCACCAGCTGGACACATATTGGGGATGTTAGGGCTCATGGTCTTAAGCCCTAAGCCCTGGGTCAACACATTCTCTAGTTTTAAAAACTAACACTTGTTTACTTCCATCAACCGTGTCTTCCTCCGTGTAACTTAACGCTCTGCTATACTGTAGGAAAGTTACATCACAAACTGCTGTCATTTTACTGGAGGGCAGCCTTACACAAAAGGTACGGTCACGGGGCGACAAGGTTTCTTCCTCCTGGAGGATGGACGAGCACAACAAGTGTCATGCCAGCGAATGTTTTCAAGAAGCTGGTTATAGGTAGACAAACAAGAAAATAAACAAATGGATGGACAGACCTGCAGTCCTTGGTGAAGGTAATTACCATCTCTGAATTAGTGATAATCCAAACCTTCTGACACAACTTGAGAAATATTAAGCAGCATGAAGAATGTCTATAATATTGAGCCTGAGGTCACACATGACTCTTAGTATAGTGCGGCCCGTGCTGAGGCCCACAGGAGTAAGTAATGCAAAGATGTCTCACCCTTGTTGGTGGTAGGGACGCTGGGTGTGGTGGAAACGAGCGTGGGTGCTTCTCTCCACGCTCGCTCCAGGCTGTTATGCTGCTTGGCTAGCTGCTCAATGGTCTCCTCTAGGTGGGTGCGCTGCTCTCGCTCATACTGCAGAGCCCGCTGCCATCTCCTGCTGTGAGTCTCTGCTAGGTCCAGAAAGTCTCGACACGCCTGGGGGAGCACATGCACACAAGAAGATGAACACACAAAAGTTGAATTCCTATAAAATAGTCTGAAAAAAAATGGATTACCTTCCTGAAATAAAATCTGTTCAGATTTTTTATTGAGGTGCAAGTTTCGACTTGCAATGACAAACAGCTCAGATGTTTGCATTTAATGCAGAGTTTCATGAAGCCATTAAAATCATAAAACCTAGGAATGTTTTCACCTTTATTTAAGTCAACTGATAATACTATACTGAGAAAAGTTTTCCTGACAGTTTACAGCGATATGAGAGAGAGAACATTGGGATGAAAAGGTGTTAAGACATTCGGGCCAATTATTGTAATCAAGGTTATTTATCACTATTGTTTCGAGCAATCATCGATGTGTTAATTAGCCGTCTATGGGCCTCCCTGCTGTGTAAATGTGCCTCAGAGCATCATGAGCTTGAGGTTAAACCTCTGATTGCGTAGCAGACTATATTGAGTCCATGGGAGCATCATTGTGACTGCCGAGCTTTTACTGCTGATCAAACATATCTAACGTGTCAGCATTTGTCTGACAGCCGTGTCTCTTAGTGTGCTCAAAGGTCAATGAACACCTCCAGCATTCTGTCAGGAAACAATTACTTTCTGACCTCGTCCCTTTCGGTTTGATTTAACAGAACTATTCAGGAGACAGTGACCCTCAAAGTTGATGCACTTTGGACAACTAATGCTCTTAAAAACACAGATATCTCTTTCAAATATAAATCTATCCGTATGTTTTTTTGATCGGAAAGCTAACAAACAAGGTCCTAAAATGACAGACTAGCTCTAGGTGCCAGATATCTTATTGTCACATCACATGATCCGTTGCAATGAGCAGTTACAAAGAAGTACCAGCCTGCTTTCTCATCAAAGTCGTTGTGGAAAGCTTTGCAGTTGTTGTTCTGTGCTGCACAACCAGCTGAGAAGATGGTTCTCCTACCTGTCTTTCAAAGACCGTACGGCATGCCTTTGACAGAGATGAAGCCGTGTCAGGCATTCTGAAATTGCAGCATATGAAAAATGCTGAGACTTTCCCCCAACTGTACCTCACATAACAGAGAAAAATGATGAGATGCGTTTCATCCTGGATGACAAAACTAATTCCCTGGAAAATCTCCAACCACCAAGACTTTAGTGATGAAGTCCTGCTCATTTGGGCAATGTGCACACATCAGTAGAGCCATACACAGCACGAGGTGGAACAAACTGTCCAAATGAGATACGCAATGCATCGCCAGCCCTTGACCAGTGGCTTCAAAGGAAAAAGGAAAGATCTCTTCACCTTCACATGACTGCATTACACATGTTTGCTGACTTGTGCTTCCTTATTATGTCATTTTAAGGACATATATTAAGCATATTTATTTTGTTGGACCAAAAGTATTGAGATTGTAGATAACCTTGTTTGTTAGCTTTCCGATGATCAAAAGGCATACGATCATATACAATGTGGTTTTTTTGAAGAAGACGATATTTGTGTCTTTTGGAAGAGCGGCTGTCCAATGTGGGTCAAGCATTTTTGGAGCATTTTGGGGAGGCTATAGCCATTGCTGCCATTGCTTCCACATGAGCAGAAGAGCCCATAATTAAATATGGTCCTTTCAGTATTTGCAGCAAGTTAGCTTGAACCACTTAGATAAGTATTTGGTATACCACATTGAGTTTACTTGTTGTCTTGAAAAACATTATCACTGACATTTCATTGACAACAGAACAATAGAGAGAGGCGACACCAGGAACACAAGCAATACAAACTGATAGCTAAAATTACAATTTGGGTATTACTTCTGGATTTTCTGGTCCAGAGTTAGTGGTATGTTTGATAAAGACACACGGTCATATAATTAGTAAAAATGTATTTAACTTCATAACAAACTAAAATTAAATGTGTTCTCCAACAATACTGTATGAAAAGGTAATGTGTTATTACTTCTCTCCAAAAGTAAAAAATACAAAACCATTGTTGACAAGTTTAGAAGAGTTCAGGCTGACCAAATGATTTATGCTCATCTTGTTGATGTTTAAAAAAGGTAACTAATGTTTAAAGATCAAGGGATTTCAATGGTTATAACATAATATTTTAAAATCATATGTATGGTAATGGTACAACTGTAATATATGTTGATAGTACTAAAATATCCTTACCCTTTACAAATGTTACATTTCAGTGGCTTTAGATGCTTTAGAATAGAATAATATCTTGTTTGCTCAAAACAATGCATGTAAATCACAGAATATGTGTAAAAACATCCGATCAAACTCTTACCTCCAGCAGTCTTGCATGAAGTGTCTAAACAGCGATGTCTGAGACTCAGTTTAAATGTTAGAAGTGCATGTGACATTGTGGTTCACTTCCTCAGACATTGATATGAAACTCAACACCCACTTAAAAAGTATGAGAGTTCCACTTTTTTTATGCTGAGTCTCAAGTACAAACGCAGACTGCATGTGACTTCCGTTGGGAAACAGGGTTGATAAAGGCTGACAAAAAAGGAAACCGGTGTTGGGGTCTGACCATATGGTTTCAACATGTGCTGTGAACAAAGAGAATCAGGCCTTCCCTTTTTCAAGCAAAGGTTTCATCCTGATTTGTAGTTTGATGAGAGCAAACCTCCTCTGAAGGAATTTCACACTAGGGTGTGAATTTCCCCCCCCCAAAAAACTATGGTTCCTGAAGTCACCTGAATGCACCGCTGCAATCTCATTGGCCGAAGGCCAAGAGACCCCAGGACCCCTGTGGTTCAACCACTGTTCTACAAAACTGTCTGTAACTCACACCTCCTTGCTTTTTCCCTTCGACCTCCGTCGAACAGGGAGCACACAACGCTCTCTTCGCTCGGACCCCCGTCCAGGCCACAGAAGATCCAGCTTTCCCCGTCAGCGCGACGCTGGCCACGCAGGCCACGAGGAAGCAACGGCCTTCTCCCCTCCTCAAACCCTGACAGGTCACGAGCCATTTCGCTGGACGAAACAGACAGTGCTCCACTTTGAGTAAGGCTCCCTTACCCCGCTGAGACGGATCCCTCCAACGAGACCCGTCTCCGCTCCTTTTTCTTTTTGTGCACACATACCGGCAGGAGGAAAGACGACTAAGCCTCAATCCTTCGCCGATGATTCCCGGTAAGACGCGCAGACACGCCGTCTCATCCGAAGTTAACTGTCCTCCCTGCAGCGAGTACAGATCGGACCTGCGTTTGCTCCAGAGCCACGTCAACGGACCGAAGCTGCACCAGCAAAAGCCGTGCGAGACACAGCGCCCGCTGCAAGGCCGCGCTCCAAGCAGCCCCACCCCTTCCTGACGAGGAAAAAGGACAACTTCCCCACGAACACTTTTCCGTTGCAACGAAGCATCGACAAGTAAGGTTCATGGTATCTGGGCATAGCTTAGTTTAAATTAACGTAAGTTTAATTCAGGTCATTAATTTATATGTTGATATTCCCGTGTTTTTGTGTGTTTAAGTTACTGTCGCGCGATATCGAGGTATTGCGCAACTCGTCGCGGACCAGAGAAGCTCCGCTGTATTTGTGTATTAACTGCTATGACTGTTTATTTGGGGATTATTTTCATTCATTGTATTCCACTCCGTGTGGGAGTTCTCTCTTCATTAACTCGACTCTGTGAGTGAGCTGAGGTGCGTGGCTTATCACGGCATAAGTTACCGGCAGTTCAAAGACGACAGAGGTATACTTATGCGTGATAGAACCAGCAACCTCAGGCTCCCTACAACATCGCACGCCGAAGTGTGATGCACGTCGAGTTCTCGCTCCTTTTTCCCTTTCTTCCTCCTCTCACGTAACACGCACACACAGCTCCTATCTCTGCCCCTGGGGAAACCCCGTTCAAACGATCGCCTCACAACACGTGTGCATCGGCACACGTGATTACATACAGCAGTCTCACCGCCATTTTGTCCGAGTCACTCGACTCCGCCATCTGGTGGTAGTTTAGCTGTAGTATCTTAAGGCCCCTCCCCTTTTGGCCCGCGTCACTCGACGCCGCCATCTTTGTAGTCTTTAGCCGTAGCTTTAAGACTCCCCTTTCTTTACACACACACACACACACACACACACACACACACACACATACACACAGATATACACCCTCATCCATTTTATTCATTCTTTAGGTATTAGGCATATAAAAGTGTATGATAACGTTTGTTGGTTGCAATATTAATTGATTTGATCATTTATTATTTTGATTTAATAAACTGTTATACTTTAAGGAGCAGTTGTCTGTGATTACTTGTGTATGTATGTATGTATTATATGTGTAATGAAACTGTATGTAGTAGCCCTGTGTACGAACTTAACCCTTCACTGTCACTGAATGTGTAGTCGCACCCGACTATTGACATTATGAGTGACCACTAATTATGAGACTTAGTTTTATCGTTTGGTTATTGGTCCCTGTTCGCAGGGGGGTGCCCCGTTGTTATTAATAATCATTAATAATTGTTACATACATTAATAATTCTATTGATGTCAAGAATTCAGTTTCTTAAATGCTGATAACCCAAACACGCTCCTTTACGTTCCCAACACAGGTATGCAGAAATCAAACTAAAAAGTCCAGAATGAGTGACGTAGCAAAGACTGCAATGAACTTGAGTCACGTTTCATGTGATTAAACCATACCAACAGTAGTGTGTAGGCGTGTAAAAGCCCGCACACACAAACGGGCGAGAGTCAGGATTCAGTGACACACGTGACCAGTTACATCACCACTCAATGAACTAATGCAACCCTCTCCAAAGGCCAGGGTCAGATCACAGAGCACATGCAGTTGTGTCTTGCCGTTATGGCCTCTTCCTTCCCTCGACCCCTCCTCCTTACATGCACCACATGAAAACCACAGTAACATCCAAGTAAATGCCTTCACAATGGCTGAAAAAAAGTAGCTGCATAAATCCAAATACCCATATCCTGCGCTGCCTTCTGCTGAACGATTCGACACCTAACAGCCAGACATTTCACAGAGAAAGAATAAACAAGAGTAAACAATGAATAATCAATGCTATCAACAAAGCCATTGAGAGAAGCAGGAAGAAGAGACAAACCTTGTGTGATTGTATGGTTTAGTCAGAGCCGGTCTGGCCGTCTCACTGTGGTCCAGAAGGTTCTGACATTCCTCCCCAGGCAGGGAGGGTCGAGGGTTTGAGAGGGGGGGGAGGAGGGGTTATTCCTGTCTCCCCCCCTACCCACTATCATATCTAGTATCAATCCTTCAGCACCTCAACTCTCCCTGAACTCTCATACACTACCAACACAGTGTAAAGCCAAAGGCATTTACTGTTGAGGGGAATGGACCCGGGCCAGAGTAGAGCATATACTGCTTATCACATCCAACACAGAGTGAAAAGTGAAAATGTGCTGAGTTAAATATATTAGCTAATATAGCTAAACTGCAATATGTTATTTTGAAAGAGTAACTTTTTCGTTGCTCTCCTTTCTTTCTTAAAGGTTTTTTTGAGGGAGAGCGTTTACTTCAAAATCACATCCAAAATATAAGGATAGAGTTTCCCGTAGGCTGTACAGCCCTTTGCAAAAAATTGTCTATTTGTGATTTTTGACGATAACGTTATTAAGCTGTGAGCTAAATTAGAAATAGTTATGTCCAAGTAGCTTGAACAGGATCTGGCAGGGTCTGGAGCTGCATCTCTGGGCCTGCAGCCCACAGACTCCTGTTTAAAAGGCCACACTGTAAAGTGATCTCATCACTCAACACACTGACCAGGGCACTATAGATGACTGGCATTCCTGTCATATTGATCATGCAGGACGCAGGGCACTCGGCTCACTGCTGCTGCATCCTGTAGCCTGGTCTGCTGGAGCTACTTACATTGATCATAGCATTGGAAGTGATGCGGAAGAGGGTGGCTCGCTCGTTGACTGCCTTGATCTTCTCCCCTCCCTCCACAGGGACTTTCAGACCCTCGAGTTCGCTCAGGGAACGCTGCAGGGCCGCCCCGTGCTTCGCGATCAGATCATTACATGTGCTGAGGTCGTCGAGCTTGCTGACGAGTATCTTTAGGGTGCCCTGAATCTCGCTGCGGTCCGACTGGGATGTAGGCTCCTCGTCCCCCGAGTCATCTGGAGGGTAGAGGAAAGAGGTCACGTACACCATCTTGAACAAGAGACGATTATTAGGACTTGTGAGTACACCAGTCGTAAAAAAGAAGATAAACAAAGACAATTCAGAAACGTTTTTCTCAGGTCATTTTAGGAAACCTATCTAACTGCATCGCTGCTAAATTGAAAATACGTACAGTACACTCCGTCCTTTTTATGATAGATTTCCCATTTAAGATGACTCCCCGAGCTACCGTGGCAAACCCGCTATAGGCAGACGTAGTATTGTTTTAAATGATAAAAAGATGAATAACATACATTTAACAATGATTTGTACCACTGATTGCATGAAATTAGAGTTAATTTATATATATATATATATATATATATATATATATATATATATATATATATATATATATATATATATATATATATATATATATATATATATATAAGCTGCATCAGGGCATTTGAATACAGACAGCTCGTCCATAACCGTGAGCCTTTACGGTAGCAGCTGCCTTTCACTAGGATGTCACGAAAGAGAGGTTACTCAAGTTTAAACAGAACACAGAACAGTGTTGCAGCGTCAGCCTTGCATTACACACACTGATGCACGCACAAGCAGATTCACAGAATGACAGATATACACAAGGGTGAGACCAAGGTCCATGAACAGCCTTGTGACAATGTAAAAGGAACAAATCCATGAAGGAAACAACTCCTGATTTCCTGAACTAGAGTAGACGAGAAGTATTTGCACACCTGAGTATTGAAACTAAACTTCACACAAAAGAATATGCCCAAATATAAAAGCATCTGCGTTTGTGTATTCCAATAAATCCTGCTAAGAAAACAAGCCGATACGGCCGTGAGGAATGAATAGAATCAGCTTCAATGTCAGCACATTTACTCTGGATACATTACTGCCTGTTGAGAAGCAATAACATCCCAACAATCCCACCAGAGGAGTGACGTATAAAACTACTGCTGGAACATGAAGAACAATAAGGAACATGAGGACAAGGACCATCTGTGCATCTCAACAAGGACAACGCATTTAAAAGTTCAAGAGCAGAGTGAGAGTCTCTCCGATCCATTAATCCACCCGGCTGACCCCAGCGTCTAGAAAATACTGTCACATGTACCGGCGCGTATTTGTTTAGAAGAGACTCTGCTTACAGCACGTCGCCTGCAAATTGAATTTTCTTTCCTAATCCTCACTGAAACAAGTTGCGAGCTGCAAGAACACACATTTTGTATGTCGGCTCCACTGCTCAGACACCCTTCAACGGCAAAGACAAACCAGTACACAAAGGATTCTTTAATCTAATCTGCAATTTACTTTTGCTTCACTCACTGCCTATAGCTCGCCCCTTCACATTTCCATCCTCTTGCTTCCCAACAACAGATGTGGATGGATGGCTCTCCGTAGCGAAGTCGACGCCGCGAGGCAAGGGCAGGAGCCCATTACCACGCCAGGCATGCCTCAAGGACGGTCTGCCTCCCCCTTCCCCCACTGCCCACCCCCTCAGAGAACACCCTGCATAGACACACCTGCACGCCTCTTCCCAGGGTGTCTCGACTGAACCCTCCTATTTAGAAGTTGATGGTATAATTTAAGCAAATATCTGTGTCTGAAGCAAGCTGGGATGCCAGTTTACAGGTCACAGCTCATCAAATCACAACACTTCAACACATAAACACACATGCATCTTCCATCCGTCCTCAGCATGTACATGCTGTCGCTTTTCCTCCCTTCATTCCCTCTTCATCTTTTGTGTCGAGCGAGAGACAGGAAGCAGGAGAATAAGATGTGAGAGAGTGTAATTGGGAGAGCAGTAGTCTCGCTGCCGTCCCACTGTCAGGCTCGTCTCTCTCTGCCCGTCCCTGAGGACTGGCTGTCTGATCAGTGGAGCCAGGCCTCCGGCTGACAAGACCTCACCCTGTGGCAGAAAGACGTGCATATCGAGCACATGGCACAAATGCCATGCCTCTCTGGATTAAAGATGGTATTTGAACATATAAGGACTAATCAGAGGGGAAACTAGTGTCAGAAGTATTTTAGGAAATATCTCACTTTTATTACTGATGGTTATTAGAGTTCATTTTTACAGTTCAGAGTCAACTTTATGTGGTGGACTGTAGAGAAAATGAACATGGCATCAGCAACAACATTTCTACATCTGTTCTTTGTTAGAATACTAGCAGAATTTTGATTCTCCCTAAAATCTTATTTCATTACTAAATCTCATGAATGCACACATGAGCCTTGTTAGTGTGCATAGACTACATTGTTTTAGGATGAATGGTGATTCAAACAGATCATTTTGACAATGCATACTGTATAAACTTATTCTAATACAACAGACCTGCAATAAATCATACTCTGTCCCCTAGGAATTACATTTATATGGTAATAATAATAATTGTATCTCCAGTTCTATTTCGGTTCACAGCCAGGCAATGTTTTTGTTAAGGGAAATGCTGCATTTGAAAAATTGTAGTTTAAATGATAATAATGTGTCAAACTAAGATCATGATCTTCCTATAACAAGTGCTGTGAGAGTCGAAACGAACCGATAAATTACAAGCACATCATGCATCGCAAGAGCGGATGTTGTAGGTAAACACGTGAAATATGTTTACATTTTAAATCAACAGTGTGTGACTTGCCAGATGTGTTAATTAGCAACGGTTCCTCACTGTGGTGAGCTAAAGTCCCACATAATCTAGGTGGCATCATGTTTCCTCCTAAAGTTATTGCAAATGATTTGTATACAAACTCAATTTCTAGAAGATTTGTTTTATAGCTTCTACCTTCATAAATCTTACAATGTTCAGCTTTTGTTGAAACTGCATTAGAGTGGTGTTGATTCAACTTGATGGTTATTTTATATTATCATTTATATGTTGTTTGTGGTGCTTTTGGAATTAAATAGCGCTATAAATGTTCTTATATTTAGTTTACCCTCATTCATAAAAATTTACGAAAAAATATTGGAAAACCGTTTTAGCTAAAATATACGATTTAGTATTTATTATTATTTAGTAATAGTAATAATATTATTGCAGTGCTGTTGTATTAACTACCTTCGTTTTTGTAAGTATATTATGCTATTGTACAGTATGTGGTACTTTGTTGTCCTTTGACTTTAACCAAATGTACACTTTTCATACACAGGAAAAGCTAAGTTGACACAACATCACTTTGATTGATCAGATATTGATTCCAATTATCCAGACCACAGAGAGTTTATACCTGTGGTTGGAAGATATTTCTTTCAGCACTGACAGCAAAGTGCGAGGGAGATGACCGTTTGTGCAGCGGACTGTTACAACGGAGAACAGAGAAAGAGAATATGTGAAGGTGTATCAGAAACAGAAGGAGGAAACTAGATGAAGAGCGAAGATGCGTCCCAGGAGAGTGTCATCCTCGCCGGTAATTACTAACTGGCACCATACATCCCCTGAGATCCATCGCAGGGAGACAAACAGCGGAGACGGCAGGTTAAACCCGGTAACACGCCGCTCAGCTCTCCACAAGCAAATGAGAAACTGTGCAGTGCAACTCATCACTGTCCCCAGAGCTCTGCAGCACAGCTCCGGCAGTGTTTCCAATCGAACACTCTCAATAAGCAGGAAACAAAAGAAAAGATGAACAGCAAACTGCAGCAACTGGGCAATATGTCTTAATTCAGTCACATTTTATAATGTGCAAGAATAGACAAAAAGAAAAACAATCGGACTGCTGACTAGTAAGCTGTAGATTGATATTCTGGTGTGCCGAGGACATTTTATGAATTCCCAGCTGGGCCATCAGACCTGTGAGAGGCAAACATCTCTGGCTTACTGCATAACTGCTACAGTCTGAAGGTTGAGGCCATTAATTATCCTACTGCACAACCTAAGACTACTAACTGAGCTCATTTACACAAGTCTGGTCACTGACAGGATTTCACAGGAAATGACTGCAGTACTAAAAAGAGCGTACTTCTCCACAGACAATGAATCAGAAGCTAAATGTGAAGCCTGTGTTTACCATCTGAAGCAGCAGTGATCTCTTCATTGTCTGATTTACACTAGATCTACAGCATGAGAGGTTTTTAATCATTGGCAGGCAAAGAGCTTATTTAAAGCCCATGTATGCAAGACTGGTAAGCATACATTAACTGAATGCATGCTCACACACCACTCCTTCATTTCCATGCACGCACACGCAGCTGATCAGGCTGTGAGAGGAGGAGGGTCTGTGCCGTCAGCTGCCCTGGTTCATGTAAAACAAGGCAGTAAAATGAAGATGGAAATGTTCACGTTTTGAAAGACACGTCTCAAAGACATAGATACAGTATATCAGGTGCATCTCCCGAGCATAGTGCATGGTTGGTGTGTGTGTGTGTGTGTAGCAGTTTTAGTCGCTCATGATCTTACACCGGCAGAGAAACATAATACTAACACATCCTTGAGATGCAGCATGATTGCTCACTTAAAGGTATAATCGTATAAACATCTTCTTATATAATACATTTTTTTACATTATTTACAGCTGCCATTTTTTTAAATATACATTCGATGTGTTTACAGTGATTTCCCGTAATTACCTCTCCATATAGTCTTTGCTGGATCCAAGCTGCCCTCGCGTGCACGTGGGATTCACAGGAAATGACCCATACATGCAATCCAGCATTACTTTTTGTCATTTGACCCCCTTCTGGGTCCAAAATCTTAAGGATTTTCGTTTGAAGCACATAAAGTTTTGTGCACGGAGTCCTGCTTGAATACTATGTTCAGATGGCATAATCCTATACTTGGATGTATTCATCCCAACACTAGGATGATATTAACATAGAGACGATACAAATCCGTCAACAGTCAGAGATTTGAACCAATCTGTTTCCCTTAATATCTCTCCCTGTAATATCTCTGGCTGGTTCGTATTAGATCAACATGGACAATGTTACGCATCTGTGAGCAGGATCGCTTTAAAGCAAGACTGAATTTGGATTTTTAAATGAATGTGGTGAAATATTTAATTCACTGGCCACTACATCCAATACAGACACACCCGGTTTGCATATTTTATCTACAGACCTATTTTTGGAAGATTTTATGCATTTCATAACTATATCGCGATATATAATGATTACATTTGTATTTTATCTACATTGCCCACTCTTACGAAGCACTGCAACAGCAAAAGTTTTGCTTTCAGTTTGTGCGTTTGTCACGTTCATCAAAGTGATGTGGAATCTCACATGTTAGTGCAGCTCCAAGAGAGGTTTTACACGTCCACAAATCACACAATAATTCTGTTCATCACAGCGACCCGAGTACACCGAGAGATTTTCAAGAGAACATTTCATTGCCAGGCTTCAGATGCCACTGATCGTCACTGACTCAATCTTCAGCATCATAAAAACAAAATCCATGCACAAGAACTACTGCTTCCATTGGAAACTACAAAACTACAAAATATGGCACAAAATATTACACCCACACAGTTGTTTTGTGTCGATCGGTTAGTTCTAACAGCTAAATTAACTAGTTGTTTATAGACATGGATACGATGAACAAGTCAATCTAGACTCATTTGTTTTATACAGTAAAAGTTTAGTCACGGTTCAACAGTTTTTAAACTTCCATTGTTTTAAAACGGGGTCATCTCAACTTTTTTTATGTAGAAGCCAATTTGACAAGAAGAAAGTGGCCAAGAACTCATCATCATGTCTTATATTACTAGTTACAAGTATTCACATATCACAGCACTCATAACACAACACTCATGCACATTTATTTTCTGTGTCCATGTTTCAGATTTAAACATGACAAACTCTCACAATGGAGGCAATGCCAGTATAAACCCAACTATTATACTCAAGTTCAAAGCACTTTCATATTAGAATATTACCGCTGATACACACGCATACAGGATGTCCTATGAAGGCCTTTCATCCATCACACCATGTTGTGACGCTGTAAGAGACCAGCTAGTACTACGGTGTAATGTCCTTGAAGGATTTCAGACTATTGGATCGATGTTCAGAGTTGTAATGTTGGTTCCGACTTATTTTCTTTGTGTAACTTAATCACATCCCAACATCCGTATTGCAGAGAGTGTGCAGCAGTCTCCTATGAGAAGTCTTAAAACAATATGACGTGTACCACCAATGCCAAACTAATTTCAGTGAACAAACATATACATATATACACATACATATATATATATACATATACACACACACACACACACACAACATGAAGTAGACTACAGGATTCTATTAACCTGCCATGAGCAGTAAAATAATATGGATTTGTTCTGTGTAAAAATCCTTCACCACTGTCACATTTGCACTTTAGGACCCTGGGAAACACAGCAGGTCACATTTTACACTTTCGGATGGTGCAATGAACTATACGCACAATATATCCGAACACAGATTGCCAACACAACGCGTAGGCCTGGCAGGCTCAGACTCATCCATATGCAAATGTGAGGTGGAGCAAGCGCAAAGAGGAGAGAGGAAATGAGTCTGAGCGAGAGCAGCACAGGAGAACGAGGCGAAAGGGAGACGGGGACTGCATGCAGGGAGGAGTGCAGGCGAGAGGACACGCTGCTCTCTTTACAGCATGAGGCGCTGCATTGTTGAGGGAGGCTGCAGTGATGCGAGCATCCATGGCGACAGATGACAGATGCCAGGGAGAGGGGAAGACGGATGGAGGAACGACAGCTACCTCTCAGACACACGATGAGGAGGAGATAGCCGGATGAGGAATGTTTTGTCATGGGACAGATGGAGAGGAGTGTGACAGCTCCTTGCGAATGTTTAGCCATAGCTGTACTGACCCTGGTTGACTTTACTCAGGCAGCCCGAGGTGCAGAGGGAGCGGACCGCCCCCGCCTCCCAGCAGCCCCGGCCCTTCATCCCACTCTCTGCAGGCCTGATCCCACTCCACGCTCCCTGAGATGCAACGCTGCCCTTGGCCTCTACATAATCCCAGCGAGAAGGGGGCAGAGGCAGCGACTTTCCCTGTTCAGCATTGCAGCGTGCACGCACATACATGCATACTCACACGCGTACATACAGTACACAGACAGGGGAGCGATGCCGGGCGCTCCCTCCTGTAATTCCTATCTCCTCTCGTGCATTGCTTCCCTTGCTTCCGGAAACTCTCGCGCACACGGGATACACACATTCACAGAGCTCGGCACATTTACAATTCTCCTCCACATGCTTCTCTCAGTGCAGTGCAGATTGGTGAGGAAGGGAGCGAGAGAGGGAGGGAGGGAGTGAGGAAGAGAGAGAGCGAGTGAAGCAGAGAGGAGATAGAACTCTGCAGCCAGCACTCATCAACACAACTAGGACCAGAATGCATTGCTGCTTTTCGTAGCCAGACAGACAAAGCTAACTATTTCAGGAAAGCGAAATGGCAGAGATGGTATTAAGTAAATGTTATGTCACTTTAAAACGACACCACCAGGAGATGATGTATGATGGAATGCGGTAGATGAAAAGATTTCAGATTAAGTTTCAACATAGACTCTAGAACAAGTGCAAAAGGTCAAATAAAACATACTTCATTGATTGACATGTCCTCCCTCTGATATATCAGGGTCTCTTTACAGTGCTGATCACCAGCCGCTGATGGACCACTTTGAATCTGACCTCCTGCAGACGGGTCAGTGTCACTCAACGAAAACAGCATCATTCATACTGTCGTTCCCCCTGAGCTGCAGTAACAACCCTCACTGCCTCTCTTTTCAAAGCAGGTGAAGGTTACCTTTCCAATATTACCGTCAGTGTACATATCACCACCACACTGTAACTCAGTGTCACCCTCTCCTCAAGTTAACTGTGGGCTTCTGTGAGCACATAAATTACATTACACCAATAGGGCAGTGCCGTAGTTCATAAATATGCTGCTCAGTCACTTTCAGCTGATTCACATCATGACGTACAGCACGACTGTGTCCTATCCGACCACATTTGTTCCGTTTGTCAAATTCTAGATTTAGAGCAAGCTATCATAAAACTTATATTATAAAAGATAAATCTAAATTTGTTATTGAACTTTTTGTTTTACATAAAGTATGAAGAGTTTGATCTCATGTAATGTGTAACAATGGAAGACAGTTAAATGCTTTGATCACTTTGGTTATAATGTAGGTGTGTGATTATATCTTACTGTGATATATCGATATCTGAAAATATTTTATCACTAACTATTCATCACCCAGACCAAGGGCTGGATGACAAACCAAACGTATCACATTAGCAGTATTGTGAATCCCCTGCAAACCTAAATATACTACCATTTAAATAATCTGAATCCCATAAACTGAAAATAGCAACGACAGCCAATGAGATCTAATGTCGGTCCAACCAACCATCAGCTCAACATTTAGAGGTTGTACTAACTAATCCAGACAAACGTATGAAAAGAAAGCCTGCGCAAGCAAGTACATGTCATATGCTGAGGTTTTAAAGAACGCATAGTCATCATCAGTGACATAAAAGTTCATCGTTTGTGATTTTGTTTTCAATTCTTCTTATTGTTTTGGTTAATTTCAGACATTATTGTTCAGACCTTGTTCTGGTGATCTCGTGTTTGAATATGTTATGAGTTTCTGACCACGGCTTTAGTTTTATTTACCTCTAGTAATGAAATATTCAGCTCCAAGGGCCTTCATTTTTGTATGCTTATTGCTTACTCCATAGATTTTTTAAATGTTGAGGCAATGGCCAAACATACTCTTTAGGGTGTTATTAACAATAATCACTGAATGTTAGTTGTACAGGAAACCCTTCACTTTGGATAGAGGTGTGATCGTGAAAGGAAGACAGCTTCTCCCGAGTCACAAATCTATTTAACAGCTTAAAGTTATCAGTAATGCTATTAATACCTCTGGGCCACAGCTGCAGAGCACGGGCTGTCACCGTTTCATGATGCAACACCAAGTCCTTCTTTCATGTGCAACAGCATGGATAAAATGCACAAAATCAGCTGTGGAAATGTGGCCAACAGTATTCAGATTCCCTCCCTTGATTGAAAACTGCAACAGTATCACATGAAGCTTGTCTGCTGCGCAATGAGTGTTGATCCAGCAAAACACCCGACAACAGCAAACACGGGTAACAGGGGGGGCTGCTGAGGACTGTAAGTGAGGCGAGAGAAGTGCTGACGAGGAAAGATTGTTGGACGGTGAATAAATAACATCCCCTAAATGTCCCGGGGCATGTTCAAGGGGGGGTGTTGAAGCATTAAACCTCAATTAATTTCCCACTTGACCTTCATCATTTATTTTCTTCAATACTGTTGAGTTTAGCCGTGCAAAGAGAGCCAACACTGACTGGTGCATACAGAAGCCTCTGTGTGGGGCTTTTTGGGTGTATTTTTAAGTTGTAGTCAAATACTCTGTTCTTTATGTTATCTGGCTTTCAGTCATTAGTGTTAATGTTAAACACTTTGAGCTGCATTGTGTGTATAATAATGATGATGTGTGGGTAAATAAAGTCACTGTTGAAGTTGTCTGAATCCCATGTGGTGCTGAATGGTCAGTTAACAGAACTGAAATACTGCTGTGTTTGATTTCACATTGTAAACTACTAAATGTGTTGATTATCAAGTAGCACAGAGATGATTATACAGCATCTATAGTTAGACTGTTCTTTCAGGTACCAACACATATTTACATACTGTACAATAAATGGGTTTTTAAATTGCATCTAAATTATATTAACGACATTTCCCTTTTAGAACATTACATTACAACAAATACAGCACCTTTATTTCTAAACATAGGTGACTCCAATCTATACAATATTATCTCCATGAGAGGGATCACGTTTTAAGAAATGCACTGGAATCTGAAGTGAAACCTAAGTTGCTCCAAAATATGAAATGATATCCTTTTGAAATCCCAAAGTTCAGCAGAAATTCAGCCCCACGTTTCCCTGTTTATTTACTGGATGAGACAGACGAAGGCCGACCCATCTGAGGGACAAACTAAAGCGCAAGGGGCGTTTAAAGAGCACGAGTTACAGTTTCATTAAGCAAATTAGTGCAGGAAAATCCAGGAACCCAAACACTCCGCACGGCCTGGATGCACAAGCACCGAGCTCATTAAAAGTCATTATAACATTCTGAGTTTCAGACCTTTTAAAAACATTTTGCTGTGTCAATTCCAGCAGCAGCAGCGGCCATTGAGCCATGCCACAAGACCACATTATGCCAACACTGTGACCACCTAATGGACTGACGCTCCTCTTGGTACGATAACAATCCGCTTATCCAAAGGAGGTGGAAGACCTTTAATTAACCACTAATGTAAGAGTTAAGAGGAATTGTTTCCTGCGTCAGCCTGCACTGGCTCATAGCAGATAACCCATGCGTCCCCTTGATGGTTTAGTTCTCACAAACATTCATGACGATGCCCGACGCTGCACAGTGAAAATTACAGTTGACTCTCGATATGCTGGGGCAATGAATCATCCGGCCCTGATTGCACTTAGTCATCAAAAAAAAAACTGGAAACCAGGTAGCATCTCTGTGCGACGGATAAAAGTACCTTTGTGTCCTGAATAAAGATGCTGCTTAAGTATTAAGTATGAGCAATAACCTCAAACACATGCTCCCATTGTCACTGACCAGAGCTGCAGAGATGAGCAGTGTTTTGAACATTTGCTCATTAAAGTATAGTTTCAGTTCAGTGGTATTTGTGGGATGTCTTGCATGCAGTTTAATTGGCTTGAGTTCAGGACTCCGACTTTCCAAAGACTGTGGAGGAAATTATTTTTTACTGTGCTAGTGTGTCATTATCATAATGTGAGACCTGACCAGATTTTCTTTACATCTTGTTGTATGAGGTCAGATATCAAAACAATAAAACTGGTTGAAGTTAGTTTAGAAAGAGTCTGGTTTTAAAACTGAATACTGAGGTTCAAACGTGAAAATAGGATTTGAATGTCCTGAACTTCATTTGCAGTGTAATGTTTTCAATGTTACATATACGTGTCTTCAAAGATTTAAAACTTGCTTTGCAGTTCAACAAGCCCTACAGTCGTTTACCTTCTTATCTCCGCCAGGGATAACCCCGAGAAGAGGTTATGTGTTCGGTCGTGTGTGACTGTGTGAGTCCGTGACTCAGTGTTAACATCTGTGTTTCGTGAATGGGGCCAACTTCGCCTTCTGCTGCATCAAACTGCATTATATTTTGGGAGCCCAGTTATGGCTGCATAGGATCTCTCGTGGTTGCGATGACTCACACTTTCTCAAAACGCCTTTTATTACAGGTTTTATACTTCCATTGACTGCTTCTACTGAGTGCACCTTTGTAGTTGCAGCAATGGTTTCAATGATGAACTGCAGGTCCAGTTCCTTTCACAGAAAGTGTTATACCAGAGGTTCACATGCTGCCTGGACTGTAGATGTCTTGAATAGAACCTGTTAAAGCACTGTCGTTTATTACCTCCGCCAAGGAGGTCATGTTATTTTGGTTTGTCAGTAGGATTACAGAAAAACGACTGGCCTGATTATGATGAAACGTAATGAAAGGGTGAAGCATGGGCTAAGGAAGAACCAGTTATATTTCGGAGCAGATCTGAATTGTGGGTCGGATACAAACTATATTTTTCACTTATGGAAACAGCCTTGGTGGAGGTCTGCGCTATCCAAGTGCCCTTCTACTTTTTTCTGTGTTTAGTGTTTTTAGCCATATAAAAATGGCATTTCCATCACAATTCTATTCAGGTTTGGTTCAGTATTATCACGACATAATGCACCAAGTATTATTCTGTGAACTGAATGAACGGACTGATCCCTCTTTACAAACCTGCTTCATATCAGCTGTCCTCACCGATGACTGTGACTTACACGTCACTACATCACAACTAACCAATCCATAGATGCCCACAAATAACTATGTTGTTTTGCTTTGAGCTTGGCTGAAAGGGGGAAAAAAAAGCTTTCTTCACTCACTGCCTGTAGCATAAAATGCCAGACAGATAATTCAAACTAATTCAGAGAGAAGCTGGGACAGAAGTCTACTGTATATGCTCTTTGTTAAACATTGAAAAATCACTGATCTCCTTGATTCATCCACTACAATTCAGCCAATATTCACCAATATATGGTAATATAAGCTGCAACGTGTAAACACAGCTGCATCTAATCATTTAAACCAGATACACATGTCTGCACACAAACACACACCCACATTCCTGAGCATAACGGCAACGGAAGGAAAGCCGGATACTCACAAGACGAAAACTGCGCCTTATCCCGTCTCTTTTTTCCCCTCCAGACTTTGCAGGACAAAGGCGATGTTTTAAGCAAAGAAAAGAGTGAAAAGGGAAGAGTTGGAGAAAGCGGCAGGTCATTCCATTCAGAACTAAAAAACCCCGCTGGATGAAAAGGAGAGTAGACGGCTTACTGAGAGAGGAGGAGAGAGAAAGAGGGAGAGGGGGCGGGAAAACCAGACCGCGATTGAGAGGGTGGCTGAAAGAAAGAGGAAGAGCTAGTGCCGGAGCGAATGTAGGGGGAGAAAAACAGGGAGGCAGTCAGGACCAGGAGGGATGGGAGTGGGGGGGGGGGGGGGGGGGGAAGAAACGACAAAGGAAGCTTGTTTGATGAGGCTGACCTAATCTTGATATTCTGTTTCAGGACCATGGACAGAGCTCTACCTTTTACCGCAGAGGGAAACACTGGGATGTGAAATAAAACAAGAAAAGAGAAAGATAGAGGAGAGGTATCAGAAATATCTGAAGTAACTGAACCCCGACAAGTAAATCATGTGACTACCGGTTAACTCACACAAAACCAGAGTCACTTCAAGTGAAATGGCACCCAAGGACTGACTGCTGATGCAGATCAATGCACTGAAGATACACATCAGCTTGCATGCTGGGTACATCAGGGTCAGGTGCAGGAAGAGAGCACCTACTTTGGATCTGTGGCTGCTGGTGTTACTGCCAACCTCACCTGTACCTGTATGAACTCAGCTGCAGCCAGACAAACCAATAACTAGATAACTGGTTCCACCATCTTCCACTAAACCTTCCCAGTTTCCACAAAAAAAAAATCACCATCAAAAGCATATTTTCACTGGTGTTAAATTCATATCGGAGCAAATGTCAGGCTTGCAAATTCAAGCCAGCACTAGAACCAGTGATTCAACGGGCTGTGAGCTCACTTTCACAAACAAGTGGCAGGAACAAGGCAGGCAAACACATGAGAGGGGTCATGTTTGACACGAAGGCAAACACTGCCACCTGCTGATCGTTTGCCCCAAACTGCAGGCACTAGCTTTAGCAAGCCGTTACAAATCCAATATAAACCTAAAGTAGAACAAGATGCACTCATGGAAGGTCGGGCAATTTACAGGAGAGGGCTTCTAAATAGAGAGGCGGCAGATGTGACACAGCACTAATGAAAAATTCAAGTAATTGATTCAGGGTTCAGGTCAGTCGTACGCAGACAAAGAGCGACTTGAGATTGGAGTTGAAACAGGAGTCTTACGGTGTGTTTTTGGATTTGAGATTTTACATGAAAACCAGAGATGGCTAATAAACAACAAGCTACATCAAGGTTGTCAAGGAGCTCTTTACTCCACTGGCAGAGAGGGGAGGGCAGGTTAATGAATGTCACTGATCCATGTTGTCTTACACCGTGTACAGAAAGAGATGCTATGAACGAACAAGTATTCAAGAGGTTCCTAATGACAGTGTTAACATATATACAAGGTGCCTACAGTGTACCTGGTGTGACGAATGGCATCAGACCGAATCTACAGCATCTCAGACACACAGAAGCAGGTGTCTTTGTGTGTTTCCATGCATTTGAATCTCAACAGTTTGCTAAGAATGGTGGGAAGAAAAGCATCAGTTTGCAGTTGCTGTCGTATCATATTTGTTGCCTGATATCAATCAGGAAAAGCTGCTGTTCACGTCACTACATTTCAAACAGATACAGTATGTTTTCTTTTTTTTTTAAAGGCATTTGTAGCTACTAGATCCTGAACACTGGTGGGAAATTAAAAAGTGCAACAGTTACATTTCTGGATATTTCCAACACCATATTTGTCTCTCACAGCCTGCCCTGTTCAAAATAAAAATAAACCAACATTACTGTGTTGCTTCCTGGCAGTGGTGAGCTAAAAAGCACTCAGTCTCCCACAGTCTATATTTAGTTATCTGGCTTTCAAATTGAGGCCAGAGGAATATATAGCCTGTCTCAGTCTCTGTAGACCTAGTCTGCAAAAGACTGGGGCAGAGGAGAGTCTTTGGGATGATGGTAGGGTTAAAAAAGTGAAGAAAAAAATGGTCCTCCAAGGCTTTTCCCACAGCCTTTGACCTGCAACACCCAATACAACCAAAGAAGAACAAGTCCCCTTGGAAAGGAGAGTGATCTGCTATCAGGCTGAATGGAAGCCCAGTTTCCACAGTCTATTAGCATACTACTCCAGTGTGTTTTCCAACTCGACTGAGCAGACAGCGCTGCCCTCTAGTGGCTCCTACTGGAATCTGAATGACATTAAAGAAGGAGGGCGGTGAGATGAAACACCTGCTGAATAGCAAATATATCCAAATATATCCAAATATATCCAAATATCTTCGCTGGCCTGAGGACCGTGCTCGACACGCAGGACTAGTGCTGAACACACCTTTCACCTTGGATCTTGGAACTAACTTGTATGTTTACCCAAGACTGTATCAGCCCAGCCTTTATTTATCAAGGTTAAATTCCTCATGGGTGTGTGCACTGAGACTATAAAAAGCATTCCACTCGGATTAGATTTTCCATTTTAGTGGCCGCTCTCTCCGGTTTCCCTTACCAGACTGATCGTTCATCATGCGGATGGCTTTAGCTTTAGCCAGCTCCAGAGCCGTGACCCATCTCTGCCGCTCCACCTCTGTGCTGGCCTTCAGGTGGTAAGTGCGGCCTCCGCTGCTCAGTACAATATTGCAGGCGTCCTCCGTGTCGATGTGTGCCGTGGCCAAGTTGATTGTTCCACGGCACGTATGGGCCATCTCTGCCTGCGTCCTGCAACAAAATAACAGGCGAGAGAAAGAGAAAACAAGAAAGAGCTGAAGGTCTTTTCTGTCAGTCAGAGTATTGCAGGTGAGGTAGTACAATTGGCAAATACGCACAAGCAGGGAGGCTAGGAGGGACAGAGAAATGCCACAGATTATATAAGGGTTCACTTTGAAAGCCAAGCAGCAGTGGAAGCACTTGGTTATTTAACTTTTCACATGCACCTTCTCTGTAGCACAACCATCCATGCATGAAACCTAAACCTGTATTAGCTACTGTTAAAAAGAATATTGGATTATTTTCTAATTCACTCAGTGTGGCCTGTCTGCCCCTCTGCAATTGTGCTGAATTGTGGGTATTCTGTGTAGCCTCCACCAACACCAACTGTTGCACAGTCAGTGGGCCACAGTAGTGTAGATAACAAGGCCATTGTCTGCCTCCAAGCCTCTGTAGCTCGCAAAACCAAACAACGAATAGCAGCGTGAACAAAGAGAGAACAGAGTGCGAGAGCTGTTAGAAAGAAAAGAGAGAGAGATAGTGGGGAGGAGAGCCAAAGCAGCAGAGCAAGAGATTAGAACAAAGAGCAAGAGTGTTGTACGTCTACTGCAGCAGTCTAAGACAAATATCTAGGCAGTGTGTTTCTAAAAACATCTTCCAATAACACAACTGCAGTTGTACATCGTCCAAATCAGAAATATACTGTATAATGTATTAATTAACATAATCATGTGGTAGGTATTCTACATCATGTGTCAAGTTTTCATGCATGATTCCTGTTAGGAAAGAGTGACTACAACTATGATTAACTGAAAAAAAGAAGAAGATGCAAGCCAAACATTACGGATTGTGTGGTGGGAAGCTATCTGTCGCTCATTCTGTGAAGCTAAGCTGCAGACCAGGCTGGAACAGTACGGCCCACAGAGAGCTGAGCGTATGCAGGTCTCCGCTCCAGCCACAGACAGCTGATTCTGCTGATTAACACCCTCAACCAGAGAGCAGCGACTAATCAGCGAAAACACATGCTGTGGTGTGTGGTTGTTTCAAATTAAACAAAAAATACATCCTCAACCCCCGGTGTCACTTGATTGCCCGTCCACACTCTTAGAAACAGCCAGCTTGAAGCATGCAGCTATGCAATCACATGGATGCAGCCGTCTGTGGGTGCTAACGTCGGTTCATTCATCCTCAGTGAGCTCTCACCGCCACAGGCAGCTGCCTCCCAGCAGCACTAAACCTTAAAGCCAGATCCAGTCTCGGGTTGACACTGACAAGGTGGCTGCCGCCTTTTTAAGTCAGAAGTTGAAGTGCATTTTAAGTTCTGCCAGGCAGCGGCTTCCCTCACACTGCTTCTACTGGCTGAAGTCAGGTCTTGTTATAATGCCAATCCAGAACAAGCACTTCAGTGTACCACTCTTCTGCCGGGGCTCCGTACGCATCAGTTGTGTAGACGAGGTCGCACTGGGGCCACGCGAAGCTGTGCGGAGCCCGGCTTTTTGGCCTTGCCGAGCCCAAGCTCAGCTTCAGAGTCCTGGGTGTGAGGGGGTTAACATACGGAGTGTGCTGCTGATGAGTAAGAAGAGACCCACACCGATCGCGTCGGCCCTGTGGGAAGGCGAGGCCATGCAAAGGCCATGAAGTATACAGTCAAGGAAACTACAAAAGCTGGGAAAGAGAGACTACAGGAGTGTTAAGGCACTAGTAGGGGAAGGTGAGTGGGGGGGGCAGCTGAGGGTCCTGCATGAGCCAGGAGAGAATAGCTTTACCTGTCAGTCCCCTGTGCACATATCCTCATAAAACACAAATCCACCGATCTGGAGCATGTAATGACAGAACAACAACCGGTGAACAACACAGAACAGACGGCCATAAGCATGAGGAGACACACACACACACAGACAGGCAGAGGAAATAGGACACAGTACCCAGAGCATGAGAATGTAGAAAGGTTTTGTTGTGGCTGGGGGCTGAAATATCACAAGACATGGAGGGAGAGAGCCAGAGAAACGCTGGGGAACGTGTTGTGCTGAAGACAGAGAGGAAACACGAGACAAGGAATCCAAGGCAATGATACTGCAACATGGACAGCATGACATGATCTGCTGAAAGACGGAAACAATGAGATGGTGAGAACGTGGCCAGACTCCCCTGCTGTCTTTAATTTGACTTTGCTGCTCTCACCTTTACATAAAAACACAAACAGGCCGCACACAGGGACGATTATACACACACACACACACTGTAGCCTTGTGCCGAGACCAACTAAGAGCCTATTAACGAGATTAGATCACAGCGGCCACATCTCTTGCTGCAGTCATTCTTCTGATGTGCCACTCTAGCAGGGTTCAGGCCAGGCTCTACCCTGCAGCTGGGAACAAGGTTAGCTAGCTCACCCACCACGCCTCCCTGCACCGGGGGAGCCGAGTGTGCCAGCAGTTACACAATAACCTGCCTTTACAAAGGGACACGAGCGGTATCGAACCCCCCACTGAGCACCTAAACTGATACTATCTAGTTACTATCCTGCAGCTGAGAAGAAAACATGGCCGGCCTATGAATGCCAAGGCTGGATTCACCGATATGGAAGCTCCAATTGCACTCAAGGCTTTAATGCTCCATAATCTTCCCTGAAGCACCAGGCCGGCTTTGCTTTAACAGGTGAGTAAGTATGTACTGAGAGTATTAAAATTGGGAGGAAAAGACAATTAAGAAATTAAAAGTGAAAGAAGTGTAGAGCGGGAGGGAGGACAGAGATCTTGTCACACGTCCTGGTGAGAATTGCTCCATGAGGCCATTTCAGAGGATCTAAACTGAAGCAGATGAGACACCAAGGCTGATATAAAAAACAGCCAGCCTTGCAATGTCAGGGTCAAACGTAATCAACAACAAGTGCAATGTTGAATCTCTGTAAAAACTCATTACACTTTAACAGACGCAAGTGCTGAGGGTGTCAGTCTGCCCACAGAATCAAAGCATGGATTATGGTCCTCCATCGCCCTTTGGCTTCTCAGCAACACGTTAGAGCGCTACGCCTCTGCTTTGACATCAGCACGCCTTCGGACAGGGATCGCTCAGGTTATTGGCTAGACCTCTATATGTCAGTCTCGAATGATGTATCAGCAATACAAACTGATCTGTTGAAAGGGGCAAACAAATACTGAACACTGCAAATCAAACAACTGGTCAACGAATGTTAGGCTGCATCTAATGAGACATGTCGCTTGGGCTAAAGTGCAGCCTTCCATGATAATAGAGTTTAACCACTTATGGAATGTCTATCCATCTAATCCTGTAATGTATGTACTTACATACACTTATTCAAAGTGACATTATTAAATCATTTTTACAAAAAGAGAGGTACATGTATCTCAGTGCTTCAACTTCAAAGACCACAGAAATACTGACAATGTTGTTGTACACAAAGTGTAACTACTAAACTTAAGTGTTATTATAACAGAGTGGTAATCGTAAGGCTATATATATTAAACTGGCTTATTTCTCTGCATAATTGTCTCATAATTGTAGGACAAGACAAAGAAATGTTCTGCAGAACACAATAACCACTTGACATACAAAGACGACAGTTTAATTAACATGCTGTCAGATTTGTCAGACTGCTACCCTTTCACTTCCCTCACAGTAGAAATGCAGACATCGGTGGAGGGGATAACTTGTGCTCTTCGCTGCCTCTGTGCTCAGATATCGTCGGGCTACCTTTACTTCAGGGGAAACAGTCACCTTACAACATAATGGACTATTAATAGAGGGTAGAGAGGCAACAGGCATCTTTCCTTTCACGACTATCTCAGGCAGCAGAAGGGCTTTGGCTACTGTACCTAGGTGTCAAATAGCACTGCTGACATGAAAAGACAACAGACTGTAGCATGGGATGAAATGGGCTCTGAATGTGGTTTTGATCAGGTTTTTCTACAAGTACAATCAGTAAAGCATGTTCAAATCTAAATAGTCATATTTTAGGACAACATTTACTGTATGACTGTTGGAAGTGCAAGGAAGCATAATGAGTCAAAATGTTGCCTTGCAGTCAGAGGATCCACACTCAAACCTCCATACTGACAAGAAGAGCAGTGAGTCCCTCACTCCTTCTTCATAGTCGATTATAGACAATTATCCTTGAGGTTCAGCTTAGTGTCACATTTATATTACTGCAAGCAATTACAGTGTGCATTACCATATTAAGCTAGAAGTTGTTGTTTTTATCATATCTGATTTGTGAGGTCACTTAAACTTTACAGACAGCTTTGACAAATAGTACTGTTAGCAGATGAAGGTTAACTTCATTTAATTATGAAAACTGGGTCAGACCGGGTGAACAACTGCTGCAACGAATACTCCATCTCTCCTTTTGTGTGGACCATTCACAGGTGGTTCAGGGGTTTCCTGGTTTGGCATCATTAACTGTTTCATACCCATCTCATCGTGCAAAAACATCCAAATGTTGGGTGTATTGATGTTCTGGGAAACAGAGGCACTTTGGAAGTTAACTTAATGGGATTGAATGATGGGTAAAAACGCTCTGAGTGCACAAAGGGCAGTGTGACCCAGAAAACGATACAGCAGAGTATTTGAATGTTGCCAAAAGCACCAAAAGTTAAAGCAAGAAGGATGGTTTAACATGCAAGAGCCCGGCAATGAAAGCAATGAAAAGTAGGCCTCTCAGCTCTTCTGTGACAACATAATCACAAGCCAGAGGCTGGCCTCAGGCGAAGGCACTGAAAATGCAAGAAGGTGGAATATGTTGCTGTTGCCGTTGAGGTAAAACTAGGTTTGGATATATTTGATGGACCTTCACAACATGCAGGACTCTTCTGTGTTGAGACGAACTGAATAGTTTCTCCACACCTGTGGAAACACGACTCCATGGCTGGACGCACCTGGGCCACAGGTGTTGAGCTACTGTACAGCTAGCGTCAGCTCACAGCTAGCAACTGCGTGATCAACGTGCAGACAGAAATACAATGATGATGACGAGCATGTACAGTTATCATACTAAGTGACGTCGCTCAGTGACGTTTGTTGTTTGTATGAATGAATGAATTTCCAAAAAAAAAGAAAAAAGAAAAGACATGACATGACATGACGTTCATAAGGAATACAATTGTATACAATGAAGTGTAAGGTGATTAGTAGGACGTTGACTTTACTAACTCCTTGTTTAAAGGACGCGTAGCCGTGTTAGTGTCGCTGAGGAGGGGACTGCTCTTCAGCTGTGGCTAGCTTAGTGTGCTAGCTGACGTCTGTACCAACTGTAGCCACTTTAACGAGTTAGAAGCCTTGTTGCTTTTGCTGCTGTGTGCACGTCTCTACGTGTCGCTGCCTTTCCGTAACACACAGTCATTCAAAGTGAAACATCAACGTTTCTGTCGCTGTCAGCGTGAAGTAAACAGACAGCTGACTGTGTCCGTTTGACAGCTAGCTTTAGCATGATGCTAGCCAGCTGAGGCGGCCAGCTGTAACGCACCGACACAGATCTATGTGCTGGCGCGCGGCTGTTGGCGTTTACTTTGAGAAATATTGCACACTGCGACTTAAAAAATGTACCTGTAATATGAAAGCAGGCCATTGCTGAGGACAAACCACCGTCGCTGGTATCCTTTCAAATAGTTGGTCCATTTAAAAAGCCAGCCTTTGTAAGTATCCGACCCTGGTGCCGGGGCCGCGGCAGAGGCGGATGCCGAGCCCTTCCCTTGCTCGCTCATCCTCCGCCGCACGCCGAAGGATGCAGGATGAACCGGGGACAGCGACACTACCCCACCGGGACAACGACCCGGGCGAGGACGTCGGCACTGACGGATGCGCTGGGTCAGCTCTAGGGCGAGAGGAACCACCGTGAACCCCTTTCACATGACGCCGGAATGGACACCAAAGGAAGGAGAAGTGATGCCAAGACACTTTGCTGATGCAGACTGCAGAGGATTCAGAGCACAGAGCTGGACTGGATAGAAAGGAAATTCCCCTACATTGCCTCCATATAATCGGATAAGGCTGTCACTAAATCAACAATGATTTCTATGTCGACAGTGGCAAACAGTTCACGGCAGTAATTTAGGAGTGAGCTGCTGACCTGGCCATTCATGAAGTGTGGATATGAATGGAAACTGCCGCTCTATCAGCTCAAGTCTATGGTTCAGACCTGCACCACGTGATGTTGTTATCCAAACATTCCTAAACATTTGACATGCGGTTTGTCTGCTGATTTCACACATGGCACTTGTCAGGTCACAGGTGAGTTGATAGATGTAGGACGCTGAAATGTTATAACGCTCATGGCCAATTTACAATCATTAATTTATCATCATTCATCAGGGTCAGATAATGAGTTATATGATCAGTGGCACATGGGAGAAGTTTACTCTCTGCCTTAATACTTAAACCAAACCCTTTTTGTCAGAAAGCCCTAAGGGCAAACAACACGCCAGACCCCCTGGTGCCCCAAAATGCTCCAGGGCCAATGTTGATTAATCTTGGGGAGTAAGTCTGTATTATTACTTAATTCATCTTAACACTACATTTGAAATAAAAAATGCTAAGAACATCAGTATTTCAGTTTATTTTGTGCTTGCATGGGGCATATTACCAAATAAAACAGTTTAATCAAAATGACCACAAACTTTTTGCAGTTGGAGGCGACGGGGCACAATGCACAGGGCCGTAGATACGGGTTAAGAAGATTGATAATGGCCGAATAACAATGTGTTTGCCTAGAGTCCATGACAGGTTAATGTGGCCATGCTACCCACAGGAGAGGGGAGATTATGCCAAGAACTTCAATCAATCAGGCAACACATGCAGTAAAGTATCATGGACAGTGCTAAAATAATTACTCAATTAATTAATCTGCTTATACAGTATATCATTGACGCTTAGTGTCCCTCTGCCACTGTAAACGATGAGTAGATTAGTTATTACAGATGACAGGGATTAGAGATCCCCAGATGATCATCTTGTGTTGTTGAATACAACCAACAATGCATTTTAAACAAAAATCGAATGGGATGCTTGCTCGGTGTCTGCCTGTGATTTGGCTCCTGATAACATCGCTTTACCACAGGGTGGCAATGTTGTCCAAATGATCTCAATGTGATGTGATTGGAGTACAGGATTGTAAAGTGACCAGAGTGAGGTTGCTGTTCTCAATGCATTTAATATATTAAAAAAAGAAACAGGATGACTCACAGTACCAACACAGTAAAAATAAATACTATGACATTTCTGATAAAAAACGGTAGCCCTTTTTATTTAGAAACGCACACACAGACAAACTGATGAGAACTCATGCTACACACAGTTGCTGCTACATACTGTATTTCTTCTTCTTTTTTTGACCAGAAAAAAAATAAAACAACACCGCCATCTGCCCTGATTGAAGGGTTCAATACTCCATCTTGGAGAGAATCATGAGCTTGTGCTATCACATGCCAGTGAAAAACAACCACATTCACTCCACGCAGCTGCTCATTACAGTGTCAGGAAACCATGTTTTACAAAAATTAAACACAACATCAAATAGTCACATCAGTGCAGCAATTAAACCCTGACCCATTGGCTCTACCAACAAAAGCATGCAAGTCAACAACTCCATGAACTCTTATATACAATAGGTCTGCTTACGTTCAATGCAGCCCTGTTCACAAACTAACTGGGCCTAATCATATGAATAAGCAACTGTCAATCTCACAACATTACCAATTACATACTATTCAGATGCTGATATGAAAGCTTCATTCAGGTCCCTGTGTCTGTGATGCACTCGTCGGGTGTTTTGTGTAAGTCATTAAGCTCTGCCTCCGTATTTCTGCAGGATGTCTGGGAGTGGATTGCATCTACTATATGCGAGGCATTTTTAATATAATATGGTCGTACATATAATCAGTCAGGACATCACTGTGAGATTTTATTGTTCCTTCCTAATCCAGTTTGTACATCGAGCTCTTATCTTGTTGTGTCTGTTCTTTGCTTGCCTGAATGTTGGCTATCAAACCTGCCTCCCTCTCTCTCCCTCCCTCTCTCTTACACACGGGCATATGCACACACATATAAACATCGACATTGCGTGCACAGGTTCTCTTTTCAGGCTCTGCAGCCTCCTGCAGGTCGCCAGTTCCCTGGATTTAATGTATTCATCAGAAACAGACACTGAATGAGGGGAGGGAACAGATTAAAGCCCCACTACATCAAGATGGGGACTGCAGCATTTTCTGCTGCAAGACAACCTTAAAAGCCTGAACAAACAGCTTTCACCGTAGGCCAAGATTGAAAAGGGGGACAGGGAAAGAAAAATAAAGGCACGCTACTTTTCAGAATCTAAAATCAAACACCATCTAATCATGACTGTACACTGTGGGATAATCCCCCTGGGAAGTGATACATTAGTTTTTTTTGCTCTGGATTATTCTTATTATTTTGCTCACCATTGACAAAGAAAATCCAAATAAGTCAGATATGAGCGTCTGCTGTTGACCTTACTGAATATTACAACTTCAAAAGGAAGACTCAATGATATTGCTGCTTCTTCGTTTTGAGCCTGACAAACACAGCCTCCACCCTGTCAGGCCCAGCTACAGCCACAATACAACCCTCAAGAAGACCTGTGTAATTTGGGAAGCACAGCCTCAAATGAGTAACTGTCTTGATGTGAGGAAAGATGTCTGTGCTATGTTAGTTGTGTTGTTTTCCCACTGCTTTCTCTCCTACCTCCTTCCTTGCATTTACACATTTGGCAGAATCTGACTAGGAAGTGGTTGGATGACCATGTGAGAAATGTAAGTGTCTTTTACAGCGCAAGAGACTAATAAACCTCATTGTGAAAAAATCAGCTCAGTAAAGCAGGAGGCCACAGGGTATTTTTCCAGCCATTTAGATAAGAAGTCTTTTTATTCTCCATTGCCGCTCCACTCCTGAGGTGAGAGGGGTGGAGAGAGCTCTCTGGGTCACATGATGGTGCAGCGATTCCTCTGTAGCGCCCCCTGCAGACGGATGGCGGTGTGGTTCTGCCGCATGCCCCGTGTCACGGCGATGCCCAGCAGCTCTTTGAAGAGCAGGACTACATGCCAGTTAAACTTGGCGGAGCACTCCACATAGCCACACTTCCAGGTCTTCTTCACCAGGACTGACACCGCCCTGCGAGGCATGAATCGCTGTCGCTGTAGATCTCTCTTGTTGCCCACCACCAGGATTGGCACCTCGCTGCTGCTGCCTTCCCTGCGGGAGCATGTGAGAGGTAAATAAATAGAGGTTGATTTCAAAAAGCATTGTTATCATGTTGGTGTTCGTCACAGTGGTTGGCTGGGCATGTGTAAGATGTCTGTGTGCAGTTTTTTCCTTCCTTCTGAGGTGTGCGGGGGCGGACTGGAGGATTAGAGCTCACAGGCTCAAGGGGCCTCCCACCGCACGCTGTGGAGGTTTGAGTCTGTTCCACAGCGAGGAGGCCAGAGCACGTGTCCGGCTGCTTTGTACAGTCGACACGCTGCAACAATAAATCTACCAAAACTGGTTTACGATTAACAGGAATTTAATTCCACTGATGCAAGTACGATTACAGTTACACAATGGCGCAATTACTCCTCAGAAATATTACAATATTAACCCACTTTGGAAAAAACTACCTCTGGTCCCAGGACACAGCCGTCCCAGGCAACCACACGCTAAAAAGAGGCAGAAAAACACTTTCTATCGCCCGCCCTCATATCCGTTCACAACTCCTCCCCTTCCGTTTATCCCAATTCCTATTGGCTAACTCCCAGGAGCGTATTCGCCTGTCTGCCTTTCTGTCCCTGAGTTTACTAACACATTCAATGACTGTCAGTTATTGTTTAATCCCTCTATGATAAACATTCAGTATAAATGTTAAACTTCTGCAACTTTGGCAAAAGCTTCATGTCTCAAATTCTACTTCTAGCTGCTTATCCTAAAACACTTTATGCTTATCTTAATTATGCATTTCCGAAACACTTATGATTATGACTAATTATGAATTCTTAAATATGAATCATTGAACACTTTTATTATAGCTACTAAACACACAGTTCTATGCTCAAATTTCTTACAACGCTGCAGCAACTGCTTCACAGCATTATGAATTGTGAAAATGTATGGCAAGCCAGATGTAGAAATACATCGGTGACTTTAACCGTGTATATGTTATGCTACAGTGTTAATGAAAAACAACAACATCTGGGAGGACGTCATCAAGTCCAACTGTTTTCAGAAGCCTGATTGGTGGTTGTTTGGACATGCGAGCTGACGCTACATTGAAAAAGGAGAGAACATTTACTACAGCAATGTAGAAACAAAGGAGCTGCCAGAGGGAATGCTGGATTAGATTGTAGAGCAAATAACTTGTAAGAAAGAAGGCTCACTCATCAGATTTCTTACAATTAATTGATTTTTACTTCGGCTTTCTGTTTGGTAGAGTGCCAAAGTCAGCAAAGCTGGGACCTTTAATGATTGTTTTTTCATTGTTATGCATATTTGAAAGTCTGCCTTTACAGATGGACAGACAGCTCGACCGACAGGAAAGACACAGAGACAAAATGTACAATGCAATGTTTAAGCCCCTGAGTTGAAGATGTAGGGTTCAAGAACACATCATCGTAATCATCTGACTTTTACTCCTTTTCACAGGTTGTGCTCACGTAACAGACTCAAAAATATCTCCCCGCATATCTATCGAGAATTTTAGCAGAACGAGATGTACTGTATCTGTGTGAGTGTTCGTGCATGCGGCTGTGTGTGTGAAATTTGGGGGAAGCTATGCAGGAGAGACCCAAGACTGCCGTAGTCTTCACTGAGCTGAAGGAAGGCTTCATGCTAGGGGCTAAAAGAAATATAGGAAGAATGAAAATAAATTCTTTATAATTGACATCTACAGTACAGCCACTGCTGTATCAGCATCCATTATTCATAATTTCAGATACAGTATCTGTCCCTTCTCTGCCCTTGCCTTTCCTTCCGTAGTCTGGCTTTAGAGCTTTGTCCTGTGATTACACATTTCTCTTGTTTTTCATTCACCCTTCCTTCCCCAGCTGCTGGTGATGATGGGTTTTTTTTTTTTGCCATAGCCCGTACATACACACACCACACGGCAACACATTTGCAGCTGCAGGAAGGTGGGGAGGAACAGTGGCAGTTTGGTCATGTACAGCAGAGCACAAACAAGGCTACTCATTGCACTCTTTCAATATGTTAATACATTCAGGTAAACCTTTTTTCCAAACTAGTGTTGGGTCCTTTTTTTGTTCTTGTATACGTTCAAAGCCAGCCAGGAGACCGTTCCCTCTGGTTCTCAAGCTTCCAGTCTTTTGCTGCTGTGCACTGTCCAACGAAAGCAGAACGATCTCTTAAAATAACCGTAGGAATCGTTAGTGACATCTCAGGCATCTCTCATGCAGCAATGCCAGAATCAAATGTCATGACTAACTGTCAGGATGTGCTGAATTAAAATGTCTCACTAAAAGCAGACCATCTATCACTGTCACACTGCCACAAACACATAATTGTACATCTTTGTGACAGGGCTGTGTAATTACATGGTGTCTCCAGACGGATGACAAGTGGATGTCATTAGACGTCACCAGTGAGGGTCAACCAGCTGTATGTTATTTTGTTGTATGTTCAGTAACAGTCTGGCCAGCTGAGTGCGAGCGGTTGACCATACCTGTGCTCCACTATTTGCTGTCGGATCATCTTGACGTATTCAAAGCTCTCCACGCAGCAGATGTCATACACCAGGATGTAGGCGTTGGCGTTGCGAACACCTCTGCAGCGCAAATCCAGCCACTCCTACCACACAGACACAGAGCGAAAAGAAAACACACACATACAGTAAGACCTAGAGATGTTTGTTGTTCAAGTTGAAGTCGGTCCAGCACGCTGGTCCAGATTGAAATAACTCCTGGAATTGCTGTGATCGGTGCCCAGAGGATGATTCCCTGACCATGAGATGAACACTTGTGGTTTTGTGTGAAATGTCTTGAAGTATCGGATAGATTACCTTGAAATTTGACATTTTTGTCCCTTTCAGGACGAATTCTAATAACTTGCTGATCCTCTGACTTTTAATCTACTGTCACCATCGGGTCAAAACTGTAATGTTGTCCAACACTTTGGCTTATGACCAAATACCTGCAAAACTAAAGACATTCCCATTAACCTGAGCTGTACTCTTTGTTTAGTGCTAATCAGTACATTTTAGCATAACAAGCTAAACTGAGATTGTGAATATTGTAAATATTGCATTTACTTTACATTTCGTTCAGTTTATTTGACACAATGAGCATGTTAACATGCAGATGTTACCACTTAGCTGAATGCACTGCTGTGCCTAACTACAACCGCATAGTTCCACCAGTGTATAACGCACAGACGTATTGAACACAATAACAGTAGAGAGCAGCTAGCGGAACAGCATGTGGCAAGTGTTTCTGTAATTATTAAACGCAAGGTGGCCTGCCTCTGCTGCTTAGCCTCTGTGAGAGAGTGCAGAGAGTCAATGAAGTCGTAGAGCTGGCACGGCTCTGGGAGTCCGAGCTACACATATTCAAGGACATGACTTTACGGCTATTAAGAGATAAGCGAACACAAAGCCTTCTGTCAGGAGAAGAAAAACAAACTGGTACTGTTCAACTGCTTGGCGATGCAGTGGGCACGCAGCAATGTTTGAGGGTAATGAGTTTCAACCTGTCGTTAAATCACATGGCACAAGTGGTTACATTTGCACCTTACTGCAAATGACCACTGCTGGAGCAGTTAGTTTCATCTTATGTTGTCAGGATTTTCAAAGCTGTCGTGCTTAGTAGAAAACTTGGCTTTGAGTTTTGTGACTGATGCACCTGCGCCTCGGACACAAAGGGATTTGGCCTCTTTGGAGCTCTCTTTGTTGCACTGTGTTGCTTAGAAAACTCAGATATCAAAGTGCTGATTATCAGACCTCTTTTGATTTTGATGATTCTAATTAGCATGGAAGTGGATGGAAGTGATTTTCCATGTGGTGTTTACATTATTTTTCTTCTACCTGCTGGAACAGCTTGCGCAGACCGAAGTAGGAATGCAGGAAACCTAATTACATTGATCTCGCTGGAGAAAATATGCTTTTCAAATCAACGTACTGTACAAGCTGTCTGTACAAATGAGATTAGCCGATAATTTATGCCGGGGGAGGCTAAGGGAGCAGGCGATGATCAGCGTAACTTCTAAAGATGATAATGCTGATACATCTGTGTCAGCTAGGAATAATTCAGATGAGGGTGTTTGTGGGTTTGTGTCTGGAGGAGTGTGAGGAAGAAACCGCCTCACACATTAGAAGAGAGATAAGGAGGCCGATCAGGCATGGAGACAAACATGTGGCACAAAGATCAGGAAGAGAGGAAGTAAGGGAGCACTGCGTTGTGAAAACTGGTATAAATGTGATTATTGTCTCAGTCCCTACATGTTGAATCGGTTGTCAGAGAGAGGGAAAACATGTCCCAGAAGCAACATCTTCAACTGGAATTTCTTCTTTTTGCTTCTATTGTAGAGTATCCCATACAATTTAAAGTCATATCAAGCACCTCAGAAAATATTCACCTATTTTTGCCAAACAAACAAGTTCCCGTCATACCAAGCATATCATCACAGCTCACTCTTTTCTGATAATTGAGGCATTTGATGATGTGAAATGAACACAGTGGCTTTAGTTGCAGCCTCACATCACAGTGATGCTAAAAATAGCAGCTTGTGTTCTCATCTCATATCTCTTTGTCATCCAAGTCCTGTTTTTAAATGTGGAGGAGGGGCTAGAAATGGTAACACTACTTCTCTGCATCCAAACAATAGGCAAAACAAAGAAAATCTGAACTGAGAGGACGAGACAGCGCAGCTAATAATCAGATGAATTTAAAATGCATGTGTGGGCATGTTTGTTTGTGTGTGTGCTTGCAGGATGTGCGAGTGCTTGTGGAAGCGTGAATGTGAAGTGTGTTGCCACGCTGTCTGTATCCTCCAGTCGGTCTTCTTAGCGCAGCGCACAAAAAGAGCATCTCGCCCATCAGCTCCTCAAGAGCCAAACACAACATGTTTCCCTGACAACCGCAGGCCTCGGTCAGTTTTTAGCAGGCTATGGCAAAGCTGTCGTGTCTCCTGAGATTAGGCGACGCAGCTTAACGATAATGAGTACCGGTAGTTGTGATGGATCGATAGTAAAGCACGGGAGAGAGGCCGGGGTGACCTTTTGGGGGAAGGGTGCTGAGCACTTAGAGATATGTCACATGCAGGCCACCCAGGCAGATTTGCAATTAAAATTCATTAGATTCCCTGGAGATGAAACTCCCATTACTCAGTGGTGACCGATGCCAGGACATTCAAATCTGTAGGTTTTGTTCTTCTTTTGATCAATGCACTTTGTTGGAGAGGATTTGGAGAGGATGACTGTTGCTGTATGTTAACATACAGAATCCCAAAATGTTAGGCTCCTGATAAAAGCAATCAAGTATGGCTAATCTTTGGAAATATAGTCATGAATTGTTGATTTTGAAACCGGCACTAACAAGGATTTTTACACAAGTTGAGACAGCTTAAAAGGAATAATATGATATTTTCTGAAATAGCCGAAGCTTTTCGCTTTGTAGTTTGAATAGAGTCTGACTAGTAGATGGATACCACTTTCATATTTCTACGGCAAGTGTGACGCTACAGCAAGCAGTCGGTAGCTTAGCATAGATTACCATAAAGACTGGAAACAGTTTACCTTGTTCTTTGCAAGAGATAACAAATTTACATGTCATGTTTTATTTGTCTAATCTGTTTCAAATTCATCCAAAGAAAATTGTGAAAATAACTTTTGTGGTTTTACAGAAGGTTATTTGTCGGACTATTTCTAATACAAATACTCATCAGTGATAATGGTTTATGTACGTAATAAAGAAAAAACGATCAAATTAATTAGTGAGCGTTAGAGGTGCTTTTATGCAAATTGTGTTACCTTTGGACAGAGCAAAGCTACCTGTTTCACCCGTTTCCAGTCTTTATGCTAAGCTAACAATCTCCTGGCAGTAACACTCTGCAACAAAGCAACTAAGTATATTTCCCAAAATGTGTAATCCTTTGAGGATGCTTGTAACAATGAGGACTATACTCACTGAGCTGCAAGTTCTTCAGAATAATCTACGGTAAATATCTCTATTCTAAGAACAGAGACTTATTAATTTCACAACAGTAAATTCTGTAATTTGTATCAGTGTATTGTATTATTTAAATATTCAACTCATGCGAACAGAAACTTTGACACACAGAAACTAAAATGGTTTGTACACCTCATAGCTTCACAGATGCACACATCGTATTTGTCCTTCTTCTGCAAGAGTCAAAAATACAAATGTGACAAAAAGCAATCATTTCCACCCTATTGTCACAGGCAGCATCGACGGAGATAACTGAGAAAAATGTCCAGAAAGGGAGAGGGAGCATTTTGTGTGGGAGGAAGTCATGGAGATACATCATGGCTAGAACAAATAATTAAAGAAGAGAACAAGAAAAATCATTGCTGGATCCGTTGTCTTAAATCGCACACTGTGATAGATGCTCTCTAAAAGCAATGCTATCAGCAGTTGACAGACATACCGCAAAGCAAACAAATCATTACACCATCGCAGCCTCGCGGTGAAAGAACAGAAATCTTGCCCGTCTCCAGCAGTGGAAAGGACAGAAATGGCTGTGTGCGTGGTTAAAATGGGGTCGCACACAGCCTGCGAGAACATCACTGCTCTTCTTTCAAATTGAATCTGAACTGATGAGAAATTGCCTACGCTACATCAGCATGGAGGCGTACTGACTCACTCCATTCTGCAGCTTATTCCTCACAAACATTATAAAACCTCATTTGGTAAACCTTACTTCAACAGTGTCCATTAAACTCTGTGCAACCTTTCTAATTGACTGCAGCAAATTCCTACTGTCTCGTCTGTTGGTTTTATATTCCCAGCAGTGTTCTCGTGGGGAACTTTCCTTATATTCAATTTGCTGTGTACTGCAAGTACATTTCAATCAGCTTTCTTTGTGCTATCCACTTCCCCTGACCCAGGTTTCTCTGCCCACAGGGGTGAATACAGAGCAGGGGGCGGCAAGTCCAAAAAAAAGCCCCATGTCTCATCACTGCTCTCGCTGTAAATAAAGGACGTCACCAGATGAAGCACGAGAGCGACGTCAGAACGAGCAGGACATGATAGGAGGGGAGAGGAAAGAGTACAGCAGGCCTCGCGGGGTCGCTCCTCAACGAATGAGTAACCATAAATCTGTCTGGTAGAAATGTTGTGGCAGCTTTCAGCTAATGGTTTTCTCTGCCTGAACAGTATGGGCCTGGCAAACAGACGGCTCCTCGCTGCACTACACCCTGAAATGAGCATGACTTGTTCACACAGCATGGTATTGAATGATGAAAGCTGTGTGACTCAAACTTTGGGCCTCACACTCCCACATAAACTCGTCAGACTCATCCCGTCTTCTTTCTGCTCACCTACTAACCTGTTCCCCCGATGGAGGTTAAGCAGCATTTAGCAGGAGAAAGAAGAAACTCAATCAGAATGTCTTTACAGAGAGTCTCTGGGCAAGAAACAATGAAGCACTCCTGCAGACACTCCCTAACAAAACGTTAAATCCAGCTCTGTAATTCTGCAGCAGCCTGACAGGATGATCGTTCTGGACTCTCAGCCCGCCTGCCTGACGCTTTCTGCGATAAAACTTGACTTTGTGAGCGTGCAGCACACCATCTTTGGGAGGCCTGTCATTCAAGTTGCTTTTTTTGTCTTCTTCTTGGCCTGATCGCATTTTCTCACTGGCACCTCATCTGTAGATAAGCAGCTATATTTGGGAGGGCTGTGTGTAAAAGGGGTGAGAAGCAGCAGCAGAGTGGAGAGCATCAAGGCCTTTCCACAGAGGCTGCAATGGACAAGAGTCAAACAAACACCTCAAGGGAATAGAGGTTTAGAGTGAGCTTAATACCCAATGACAGAGACAGGCACACCAAATCCATACTTTTTGGACTGAAATATCTAAAAGAAAATGTCAAGTCTGTCTTAAAACAATACTCACATGCACATATGTATATTGAAACCGGTTTTGGCTGCTGAAAGTGTTCCCTCTTTAAATACTGGCTGTGAAGAGATCCATTCCTACAGGAATTGTAATGTACGAGATGGAGCTAATGTGAGGGTTCAGCAGTCTGAGTTAAGCAAATCCAGTCAAGATACATGAACCTCTGCATTCTACGCCTTTGGAGCATTGTGCTGCTGTGAAGAAGCCTGGAGAATAACTTAGGGTTCAGTGTCTTACAGATACTTGGACATGTGGACCTGGGAATGAACCGCCAACCTTTCAATTAACGGACAACTCCCTTTATCCCATGAGCCACAACCGCTCTAAAGTGACAACCTTTTTGGAAGCAAATTCCCTCTTTATGTTTCCTCAACGTTTCATCGCTGAGTTGCAATGCAGGGACATTTCTGGTGAAAAAAATAGTAATACTTTAGAAGATACACAATCAATAAGACAAACTCGAACACTGTTGAGGCATCATGCTATCTTATAAGGACAGTGGATTTGTCCCCCATTATTGACATTGGTGGTGCTTTGGAAGAGGTTCTTTTCATGGCCAATATTGACACAAAAATCAATTACAGCATCCAATAATGATTTTACGATGCGATAAAATATACTTGATTGTCATCGATCTGCATCAAGTGCAGTACATAGAGAATGAAATGTATGTTTCTTCCTGGTGCAAAACGAAAATAATAAATGATGCAACACTTTAATTTGAATGTACATATGAGCATTTGGGTATTGTTCTAAGACAGACTTGAGCAATTGTGAGCCTCTCCTTCAAATTAAAAACAAAATTTCCAGGGACAAAAGCTTGAGAGAATTCCTCAATGTCCCCAATCCTTGGCGATGAAGAAGAGTAGAAGTGACTTGAAACCTGAGGCATTTGGAGCTACAGAACATTTACGCTATGATCCTGCAATCAGATGCGCCTCCAACTAATGGCACATGACCTGCGGCCATGAACAAAAGGGCAGTCTGTTCTATTTTTAAATTGGGAGTTTAACCAGTGCTGCGATGCCTGCAGCACAATCCTGCTATTGTTTTCTGTGTGTATTAGCACGATTCAACCCAACAGCCACCACCAACAGCGTCGTATTCTCAACTCATCTGAATATATATCTGGCACTGAAGACATGAAGACAATAAACAATTTGGAAGCTGACATGCCTCCATGTAAGTGGGGTTGAGAGAGAGAGTTTACGCCAAAGTGAAGCCCTCCAAGGCTTTAAGTCAGTCGGGTCTCCATAGCAACTAGTAGACTAGGGACACCTGATAGACAAATAAATCAAATTGGTGTTTCTGCCTTTGAGGATCTCCATTGGCTGTGAACAGATGGTATATTAAGATGTAATACCCTATTCTGAGGATGGAACCCCAAAGCTTGTATGAATCCTTCCCCAATAAAGTTGAATCTAAGTCCTCAGACAGACGCACTATACCTGACTGGAGCTGGATGGAAAGGAGGAGATTGGCGGGACGTCCAAAATCTTCAGCTCATACATGTTCCCGTTCAGGATGACGGAGGGTCTGTACACATATCTGGTCCTGGTCGGCGTGTACACCTCCGAGAAATCGTTATAGATGAACTGGCGGATTATAGAAGTTTTCCCCACTCCGGGAGCACCGATGACTGCGATACTCAGCGTCTCCACCATTCCTGGAGCACGAGTTCAGCACCATGGACAGCGACGACAAAACAACGACAGATGTGACCCTCCGGAAACACAGCTGGCCGCCGCTGTTGTGATGCTGCTGCTCCGATGGAATTCAACCCACCGCTGCCCCCTCCACTCCCCTGTCTTTAACCAGCAGCCGCCAACAAATCACAAAACTGGGTTCACCTGCGTGCGATTAAAGGAATCGGTGGCCGAATAGATCACCCACACGTCGAGCAACTTTTTATTTCCGGGCTGAGGCAGACAAGAAAGAAGCCGTGCAGCTTGAAGGTTGTCAAAAATAAAGCTCAACCGTGATCACGCAGATGGAGGGATTTGTGCTGCCTCGGCAATCCAACACGGAGAGGAAAAACTCTTGGTTTGCAGGGGACATCCCCAGGCGACCTCTTCTCCCGTGAAGAAGCGTAAAACTCCGTCCTTGTTGTCCCCGCATGGACATGCTCTCATCCAGGCTAGACTCTGACCTTGCCCAAACGCACGGGAGCCCTCTGTGTCTTCATTGATTATCTCCTCTGCACCTCTCACTCATTTCCACCGATGCACCACCGCCGCGCTCCTCCATCACAGGGAGGACGGGCGCATCGCCGCCAGCCTGGCAAATAAGCTCCCCACGTGTTCTGGAATCACACACAACCCCATAATCTTCTTTGTAGTCGGACACAGAAAGATAGATTCACATCTGCGTGATTCACATGCGAAGAGGCAATCCACCCAGCCTGCAGACGTGCGTTTTCGGTAAAGGCATCTGAAGCCTATTAACGAGCACTGGGTGTGTGTGTGTGTGTGTGTGTGTGTGTGTGTGTGTGTGTGTGTGTGTGTGTGTGTGTGTGTGTGTGTGTGTGTGTGTGTGTGTGTGTGTGTGTGTGTGTGTGTGTGTGTGTGTGTGTGTGTGTGTGCCGTTGGAGAGACATGAGCTGGTGAAGACTGTTCTCTCTCTCTGCCCCTCATTTGCAAGATTCCCTTGCCCCGCTCATCCAATAGGATTATGTCATGCGCAAAGCGTGTCAAAGCTTCGAGCTCCCATACGCTACAAAATAATGGCAAAGGAGTAGGACGTCCACTGTACATCACCTCAATGTGAGGGTCATGGAGGAGTGGCGCAAGACTGCACATCATATCTCCGAGTGACACGACTTATAAGTGTCCATCAATCACTGCTGGATGGCGGCAGCACAAATCAACTCAGTGACAAGTGAGAGGAATAAACATTATACCGTTTATGGCCCCTCAGAATAACCGGACATGAGCTTGTAACCTCGGCCGGTGGTTTCCAATGCGGCACTATATAAGAAACAGTTTACAAAGGGTTTCGGATGCTTGGGACTATGTGTTTATCAAGGCTGGATTTCCAATCAGACAAAGCGATTAATTGTCCCTCAGGGGCCCTAAAAGCCCACAAATGGGGCAAGTGGCAGTTCAATTGCAATTACTTGCCGCCAAAAGGCTCTTGAGGCGATAAGTCCCTGTGCTGTGGAGGGGCTGTGTCAAAACCAACCCGTTCTCACTTCCAATGCGTCAAATACCGCAGCTTGGTCGTTGCTCCTCGGTGTCTGACACGGAAGCAAGGAGGCACTCTTTTACATCTGAATGCGACGCGCATGAGAAACTGACAGAGTATGTGTGAGACGGGACGGATGGGAGGGGTGGTGGATGGGTCAAACATGCTCAAAACAGTTATTTCATCATCTCCATTGATTTTAAGTGTACATGGTTCATATTTCTAAACAAATTCGTGTTTACTCATGTTAGCACAAAGTAGGCATGAGGACAGGTAAGACACGGTTTGGTTTCCAAGAATAGAGCAAATTAATTAGGGGCCGGGTGGCTAAAAGGGGCCCACAGGGGGTTTTGCCCCACGACCCTATAGAAGGTTAATCCAGACCTGGAGTTTATTCTTTGCGTTTGGTAATAATGCGGTTTTAAATGCTGTAAATTGTCTCCTCCCTGATGAATTAAAGAACCATCTAAATCAAAGTGAGTGTCCTGCTGCAGGAGGATAAACACCAGCCGAAAAAAAGTGTTTCACAACCTGGCAGCCCAGAAGTTGTTTGGATTAGATAAGAAGTTATCTGTAAAACGTTGGTGAATGACTAACTATTAATACAGCAATTAGTGAAATGTATAAACTCTTTGTAAGTCTATAATAGTCCCTTCATACAAACTGAGCCTTTACACCCGAAAGCAATGCAGTGGTGCCCCCTACTGGCATGCACTCATCACATAGGATCGATATTATAGATCATTCATTCGTAGAACAGACTAGTCACCGCTTTGGACTACCGACTCCTCTCTGGTTAGAGCAGCTGACCTTTAGTGTTGACAGAGGAACAGATCTGAGTCGAGAGGTGTTCGTGTTCACTTTAGGTGATGCAGTTAGAAACAAGTTAAGCTTTCCCCGAGCAGCTCGGGCCTTAAAAACCCCGTCAACGCTCCAGAGGAGCTGCTCCACCTTTAAAAAGGTGCACCCGGCTGTGGATAAACCTCAGACTTCACTCACGACTCAAGGTTGAACAACACAGAGACTTTGTATGCAACGCTGTGAGGGCTGCCAATTGTGTAACGCTGGAGCAGAAGCTGCGCAGCCCATGAGAGCAGATGCCTCAAAGGTCATAAATGATTATAAAGCAGTATGAGAGAAAACAATGCAAGCTGGCTTCCAGGGACTTTGGGAATGTGGACTTTACCAAGCAAATTAAACTGAGGTAACATTCTGCATCCTGTGACACTGGGACTTTGGCACCGGCAGACTGCACCATAAAAAGGAAATTGTCCTTGCACTGCATTTTATTCATACTGTCAAACACTGAAGACTTATGTGAATTTATCAAGATTTTTAATAGTTATTTTTGATGTACACAATGAACAAAATCATGTCAATCAAAATATGATTAAACATCAGGTTCTTTTTTTACAGCATTGTAAATTAATCAGCCGTCACCACCACACACACACAAAGACACGCTCAGGATACACAGCCACCTCTGTTGTAATCTTAACAAGCTGTTAGCGTGGGCGCATGAATCCTGTAGAGCCGATAAAAAGGGCTTCTGTGTAATGACTGGGGAAAAAGAAGCCAATTAATCTGGTCAAGTCTGCAGGTAGAACAGGGACACTGGCTGTAGACAGTGTGCTACCTACATGTCTACTTATCACTCAGAAGTGTTACAAACCATAGCATCGAATGTTTAGAGTTATCTCACATGAGCCTTCATCTCAGGTGGCCATGGTACTGGAGAGGCTTCGAGAGGGGGGGGGGGGGGCAAATCAACACCTGAGGCTCTCTCTCAGCGTGCCACATGAACACAAGTCTAAACATACACACACACAAATCAAACCATGGAATGCCTAATGAAGAGCGCAGGCAGTGGAGGACTGCTGCTCGTCTCTAAAACGTCCAGATGTTGATGGAAAAATTAAAGAGCGGCACACCAACAAACTGCTTAAGAAAACTAGGAAATGACAAAGACGACAATAATGTAGTTTTGTAAGTATCTATGAGTCTTTTCTACGGCCCAAACAGCCACTTGACACAGGGGAAGGAAAGTTAAAGCCTTTTTTACTTGAAAGTATCCTAAATAAATATGCAGACAGTGATGATTGACAGTGATTCACCTGCTGATTGCAGACACTAAGAATAGACTCCAATTTGAAGAGAAGTGGGGCTTGATAATGATTAAAAAGCCTCACGCAGGAAAAAAAACAAAAAACAAACAGTCACGGGAATACAGCAGTCTATCCCCGAAAGAATACCGGCCATCACAGAGTGGACAGACAATGTGAAAGTGATCATTCAGAAAATATATACGATAATATCCTGAAACTGAATCTTTTTGTATCAGAAACAGAGAAAGGGGACAGGATATGGAAAACCAGGATAATGAACCAGGACTTTCTGCAGTCTTAGGAAAGAAACACAACCAGCGATGAGCGCCAACGCAGCAGGGAGTGGCACTTGCACTGCATTAGGTTGCAACAATATGGTCCTTGGGTGAGGAGAGGGAGAGCGAGAGAAGGTGCCAGGAGTCTGTGAGGGCGGCGGCCGGGTCGATGTGGAGAGGCTTTCAGTTCTTCAGCACCGCCTCGTAGTTCTGGAACACACACTGGGAAACCTCTGGAGCTCTGCACTTCAGGGAGATCTGAGAGACACAAGAGATGGACAGGGTTGAACATGACTTTACTGTTAAAATGAAAAGGTTTGTAAAGACGCAGGTTTTATAAATATTCACTGTTTGACATTCAGTACGCAAGTTGCATCCAGGACAAGACACAATATTATTTTTCAGGTAAAAACATCTTTATTGAAACCCTTCTTAATCCTTCCATTTAACTACACGATCAGTGAGCGAACGTTTATCACAAAACAGGGTTCCATGATCTGTGCGACGTTCATCTGAAAAATAAAATAAAAGCTGAATTGAAGCGCACTGATATACTGATTCAAAGATATAAGACTTAAATCACCTCTTCTAAGAGGAATCGATCCATGAAATCAACCTCTTTTACTCCCAGACAAACACAGGAGAGAGAAGAGAGGCAGCCTCTCCACTCTTTGATGTTGGTCTCAGCTGGGAGCAGGTTTAGGATTTGATAGTCTTCCCCCCCCCCATTCAACAATCACACTGCAGATGATATTTCATCAGATCCAGAAACACAAGACAGCTGGAGCTTTGGAATAATTATGAGGACAGATTGGCGTGGCACTTATTATTACATACAGGAGACAGTGATTCTGAATATTTAAAAATGTTTCTCTAATTAATTGCTGCATAATGAAAACCAGCTGTGCTTTCTCCTAGGACAAATGGAGCCTTTAATCACCCACATTGCTGTGCAGCATTCATCTAGCCCTCACACACACACACACACACACACACAGGCAGAGAGACAAAGACACAAAGAGAGGGACACACACACACACAGAGAGCAGCTCGGCCTCTTACTCACTGTTCTTTCAGCTTTCATCACTGTCATTTCTTAGAATCACATTTGTTCCAGTGGAAAGTAGTCTGGGGGGGATCAAAGTGCAAGTTTGCTAAAGATAGAAAGTGCAGAACCGCTACGACTGGTTTACAACGCAGAAAGAGCAGAAACAACACAAGAATACTTCTAACCTTTAGAAATCTGCCTGTCTGTCTGAGTGATAACAGTATTGTTAGGGACTGTCTGTCCTTTACTAGCCAACGGAAAGATGAGGAACTACATGCAACAAAGGTGTTCAGCTGGACTCCAACCAGATCAATGCCAGGATTTAATGGCATTTTCCCACGTAATATGTTCAGTAATCCCTCTTCAGCACGACCTCATCACAATTCAAGGAAGTGCTAAAAAAAAAAAAAAAACAAGACCTGTTTTTAAGCCCTCATACTTCACTACACGTTTTTCCTTTGAGACACTATTATGAGTACTATCTGAGCTCTGGTGAGTGACTGACAACAGGTCTACAGCAGGCCCAGACTCAATGGACACCAGGATCTACTGTGAGTGCGTGTGTGTGTGTGTTGGATAGCACAGAGCTGCAGTGGAATAAAGCAGTGGTGCTGCACAGCTCCTTAAGTGTTGCCTTCGCACAATCGGGGCTCTTTACTAATGCATGCAGCTGCTGGTAACATTTAGGCCGGGCTCTCCTGTCAGCGTGGGGTAAGAGATGTGAGGAGATGCGGATGCTCTAGCCGCTGAGTAGAAACTGCTATTTAGAGTCAGAAACTCTGCGCACTCATGAGTTCATCTTACTGCGAAAATAAATATTAGAATCATATTAGCAGTTCACAGGCAAGAAAGGAACAAACTGATAATGGAGGACGGTGTAATCCCTCAATGTGTACACGGTGTAATGAAGACATATATAATCTCATAGTATGAGTGTTCCTGGTGTTAAACAAACACTAATTCTCTGCTTATGTAGACGGTTAGGAGACTATGTTTGTGTGTAGGGCGCCACTCTGGTGTCCATTTCTGTGTTGAAGCCGACTTTGACGGCTCAAGAGGTGGAAAGAGACATCAGCGGTCACATAGTTGCCATGGGGACAGGAGACCGTGCGTCACGTCAAAACGATACGATGGCGTCACAATAAAAACTATGAAGTATACATGAGCGCCGATGGAAGTCAGTCACAGGGAATTCGAGAGCTGCTGACACTCAACTGTGGAAACTTAAAGCTGCTATGATCAATAATTTAGCAGCGCGCTACCGATCGACTGAACGAGGTCGCTCGTGGTGCTGAGGAAGCTTGAGAGCCACACGGGTGAGCTGAATCAAAGGATACTGTACGTTTTAACTCTGAACAAATTACAATTCTTTTTATGTCTCGTCTACAGAAGCACAATAAATAAAAACCAGAAGAAAACAAGGCAGCAGTGGGGCTTTGCTTCTTCCGGTCTAAAAATAGCTGCTGAGAAAAGGCTTCATTAAGCAGCTTGGCATTTAATGTGCCAAGAGAGCACAGGGACCGTGCAGCAGCCAGAGAACGAGGGACGAGCGTCAGAAAACACACTGTACATGCAGCACGAGGAACTTCAAAGTCTGGTCTTCTCTTCACTTAACAATTTATGACCCATCCTGAAAAGGTAAGGGGCCTTTCCTGCCCTGCTGAGCATCTATTTACACTTAATGTAGAAATCAGAAAAAAGAAGCAACAAAGAAAATGAAAGATGCACACCGCCTCCAGCAGAAAAGAAGCAAATGCTCTACAAATAATTTAGTAAAAATGTACTTTCACTTCAGCTGATGAATCTCAAGGAAATACTCCCAAAGTCATATATCTCAACGTCTCATATACGAGGTTAGGCTACACAGTGACGTACCAACATCAGAAGGTGTGAACAGATATCATAACCTGGAGGAGATTTAATGAGAGCTGGGTGACTGAATAAACTGACTCGTCTAGACTGGAGAAAACAAAGAGAACAGGGAGTGCCACACCTATAAATAAAAACATGAAGTGGAAGCAGACTGAGTGATGAGCTGAGAGGAGTCGCATCAAGGCCACGGTTCTAGACGGTAGTCGTGCAGAATGTCTAAACCAAACAATCCATCGAGAGCGGAGGCCGCGTCACGCTGACTAAGCAGAGACGCGCAACAACACAAAGAAATACACACACACACACACACACACACACACACACACACACACACACACACAGCAGAGTCACAAATACTAGCACCGCACAATCAACCAGCTCTCTCCCCGCCGCTCATCACTGCACACGAGTCTCCGTCACGTCTCTGCTGCGTCAGCAGTCTCCATCCGTGACGAGCAGTGATGACAGGACTTTGTAAACTCCGTCATACTGACTTCATTCAGCTATTGAGGCTCTGATTTGTGCTGAAGTGCAGGATGGAAGTTCCTACACTGCATGTCTGGCTGATGAGTGAAGACATTCTGGATCAAAGGTATTGCAGTAGTGGGTGGATGGTTTGGTGTCTACAGATGAACCTCTTAGTCATGGTTTGATGAAATAACTATAAACCGTCTCATTTTGATCAATGTGGGCATTTTACTCAAAATAAAGTTGTTCCTGATTATGCTGCAGGTATAATAATGTCAACACATTGTAAATACATACAACATAAAGTATGTTGCCATGTTAAATCTGGCCTTTTTATAATCCTGACATTTATGACAGTAGTTGGCAAAAGATACTGTAGGTTTTTAAAATGTAATAAAACACCAACGGTCGTCTCTCGCCAGCCATTTCTTTTGGTGGTAAAAAGTAAAAGACAGCAGCAAGAGCACAACAGTGATATGACTTCAGCCAACACAAGTGGACCAGTGCTCACCGTGTAGTTTGAGTTTCCTGTCTGCACCCTCAGCTCAGCCAGCACCCAGATGCCATTGGTGAGCTTCATGGACTGATACAGCATGTCCTGACCCTCCACTGTACGCTTGGCTATGGTGAATATGTTGCTACTCTGCAGTTTGTTGGACGCTGCATCTGTTTGTAGGAACATAATCAGAAATTAGCACAGTGCAGTAAAAATGTTAATCGTTTCTGTACTTACACCGTTTTAACTATCTGAACGCTCATTTTGTCGTGTTCAGTTTCAGTCATCAAACAATCATGAAATGTTACACACGATGCAGCATTTCGTCATCACCCCGGGCTATCCCCGTGGCAAAGATACAGTCACCAATTCAAAATCAACTTTTCTCCTCAGCCTCTGTCTCACTGCTGCTTCCCAGTAGGACGTGAAACCCTCTCTCTATGTTCATGAAGAAGAAATATAATCTCCATTAAGCCGTCATTAGGAATTATTTTTCCAGTTCAGCTGCTCTCACGCTTGTGTAAAACTAAATTATCGCCCGTAAATGGGAGACTATGTCAGGCTATTTCAACACACAGAGGAGCAGCAGGATATGGCCGCCCTGTGGTGCCCTCTCTGTTCTCCGTCCATCGTTCTCACCTGAGTTGAGATGGCAGTCTTTGATCTGAAACTGGGCCTCGTTGTCATTAGGAATGTCTTTCCATGTGGCGAGGAACACCTGTCGCTCTGCGGACAAGGAGACACAATCACCGGATGAGTCCAAGGACAGAGCACACACTGAAATGTGCACAATTAGAGGTTTGATGTAAATGTACACACAAAAATGTCGAATGAGTGAGAAAACTATCTTCTCCAAAGTTTGTCACACGCAAACTATACTGTTGCACAGAAATACATTAACAGTGTTTTGTTTGTGGCCGCTTATGTTGGAACATTATCTCTGTTTTATGACAAACTGTTACCGGATGAACCGGAGAACACGGATAATAACTAAATGTATGTATCGACACCGTCACACTACAAGTCCATTACCGTTACATCGCAGTGACACCAAATATAAAAACTGAGTCTGGAACACCAACAAATTAATTATTTACTTATTATAACCAATGATATCGTCAGTGAGGTTACGGTTTACATGCAGTTGATTCAGACTAAGATGTGTACTTGTCAATTATTATGGGCTTTAATGTCGGCCATGGTGTAAGGCATTTATCAGCCTTTTATGATTCACGTTACATGTTCTGTCCCCTTTGATTAGTTAAATGTAGATGATGCCGGTACTTATGCATTTTGTCTCTGTAATTAACTGTGAAGTTCATTTTGCAGTAAAGTTCTTATTAAAATGAGAAAATACTCTTTTCATTTCGTTCACATACATTATACAAAAACAGGCTTTACCATGTGGCTATTTCATATCAACTATTTATTAATTAATTCATTTTAATTACAATAAAATATGCTAGATCGTGATTTATATAGTTAGAGATATGAAATTACCTATATCAGGATGGATACTGTGCCGCTCAGAGAGGCGAGTGCGTGCACACGCTCTCACTGAATGACTGACATACGCTGACGTCAGCAGGGATTTGAGGCTTTTGTGTGAAGACATTTAGCTGAGACACACTCACCCATCTTCCCGTCCTCCACAAACAGCATGCTGATGGGGTACTGGCAGCTGAAGTAGAATACGTCAATGTTGTTCTTAACAGCCACCTGCGAGAGTGATTACATCCAAGGAGGAGGTAGAGGAGGACGACAGGCGAGGGAACAAGAAGCAGTACATGGGTAATTTGTTTTCAAGTACCCTTCAGAGATGGACATTGCTGGTGTATGTGTGCTGTTTACTGAACAAGAGGGCTGCAGTCCTCTGGGAATCTCACTCTCACACACAGCCAATACTACACCATCAGTGTTCTGCACTGGCCTCCCATCATACTGTGTCTCACAGATAGCATGAGGCTTTTATTTGCCGAAATATATCAGCAAACACTACTTACAAGCTAACAGGGGTGTAACGGTTCGTGTATTTGTACCGAGCCGTCAAGCAGCGCTCAGAATAAAGTCTGTAGATCGATGCATGTAATGTGGAGACAAAGTTCACAAGCGGAAAGTTCCACCTGAAAACGTACGCAACGTATGCTGAGGTCAGCACAACAAGCATGCGAGTCAGTCATGCAAAAGCACATTTGACAGCATCACCCAGATGTGCTGATCACCTACAAGTTAAATATTTCAAAAATAACTATTTCTACAGACAGCCTTCAGAAAGTGCTTCACGAGAGGATGGGGGGGGGGGGGGGGGGGGGGGGGGGGGACAGTGAATTGGGCCAGACGAGCGCTGAAGAATGAGCATCTTATTCCTGGTTGCAATGCAGGACTGACAGGAACACTCAAACAATTCAAAGCTTACTTCTGTACATTTGGAAACTAAAAGCACTTTATTATGAGCTATGTTTAAGCCAGCATATTATATAAAAATAGAGCCGTAAATTATGTTTGGGCTGTCGTTTAACACAAAGATGTTTTATGCACTCAATACAAAAAAAAAAAAAAGTAAAAATGATTTGGTATGAGCATCTCATTTTTTAATACGCGTCTGTTTATTTTGTCTTGACGGTAAAAACAAGCTATTTGAATTTGCTGCGGAAAATTGCGATCGACATGTTCAAAGCAGTCGTGCAGAACTTTTGTCTGTTTGAGAGAGTAATTAAAAATAGTATCATTTGAATATGAATTTGACAAGCACTGTCGACATGCTTATGACTTCAGATGAGCTCATCTCTCTCGTCGATCTATTTTGGATTTAAATCCTCCACTGAACGCAGTTTATTGTTTTTCTGGAGCATTCACTCCAGGCACTTCTCTTCTGTCATACTCTGAGCTGCTGCTGCCGCTATAGTCTCTCCCTCATTCCTGCCCATTATGGTATTGGGCAGTACAGGTAGACCTACATACCGAGCAACCAATCAGAGAGCTAGAATAAGCAGCTACGTTGTTAGTAAGAGTGCAATGTCGGTCGACAGCACTTTGTGAACTGCTGATGTAGTGACGCTGTTGTCGAGTTAATAAACAACTCGTTCTGAGAACAGTTCTCTGGAGTTTTTAAGCAGTAATGTCGCCAGAGAAACATCAGCATTGTGTGAACCCGTTTGGCTTTCATGCAACGGACGTTCAATTATGTATGTATGTAAAAGTCTTTAAAAAAAATGTATTTAAACATATATTAAGAAAATATTGTTATTTAGCATGTATCGTGATTATTTAGATTATTATTATTTAAGAGGGACAAGGTGTAGAGCTGTTAACGTCACAATGTACTAAACTGATTATCTGTCTGCGTCAGCTCAGCAGGTGTCATCGATCGACTTCTCAATCGATGACATTGTACGTTCACTGTATTTATTGTACGTACGTTGACAGTCTACTGCTTTGGTACGACAGCAAAGAAGTCATTCACCCATTTTGGGAACCCCTGTACCATTTCTTTACTACTGAATAAGCCTGTAAATGTCCAGCAGACCTGATGAAGTCACCACTCTGATGTCTGTAAATGTAACTGCTGTGTCATTGCAGAGGGGAAGAACTGCCACAAAACTTGCAGCCAAAGTGACTAAAGAACTTCTGGAAAAGTATCTTCCATCAAGACAAACCCTCTCAAAAATAAAATATCTAAAGATGTTACCCATCAGTGCCCATCAAAGTCGGGCCCGTAGGCAGCAGAGTGGAAAGGTGAGACTGACGCCAGGAGAACAAAGGAGCCATAATGACCCCCCACCATCCCCCTTATCTTCCCTCTCCAGCTGCACACAGCGGCCGTCCTCAATTCTGCTCGGTTAAAAGAACCGCGGCTGCTCAAACACAAGCCCGCCTCTCACGCTCTTTCTACTAATCCACAACCGTTCTGATGGTTGTTTCTTGTTTTAATTCGGTTTTATTCACAACAGCGGAATTCAACCATATAGCTGAACAACAGTGAGGACATTACTAATCACTTAAGACACATGGTCATATGTTCAAAAGAGATAGTCAGGTCCATGAATAGCTCAACCATGAAGCATTTTGATGTTTTAGTTTTGTAAACTTAAGAAATATAAAGAGAAATGATGAAGAAGTTGAAATTATGCCAACTGTAATTAGGAATCTGACACACTGAGCAAAGCAAGGTATTCATTTAATTTAAAAAAAAAAATTTAGAGGTTAACTGACTATTGGTTTTACTGACATTCAGCATTTTTACGATAATCAGAATAGTTTTTTTTGTTTTTTTTGTAGGAGCACGAGAACTACGAGAAGAGGGAATGAGACTGCGCCTGGACGCAGGTGATAGATATGACCCATGACCGGATTATTAGAGTTACCACCTAGTGGTTATAGTGGCCTAGTGGCCTCTGCCAACCACCTATGTTACAGCCCACATCCACTTCTGTCCAAAATGTCATCACTTAGTCATTCCATAAGACTTTGTGTAAAATTGTCACAATTAGCAAACAAATTCTTGAGTTGTGGGAAAAAAGCGTGTTTAGTGAGGTCACAGTGACCTTTGACCTCACATTGTAATCAGTTTATTCTCAAGTGAAAGTTTTTGCCAAATTTGAAGAAATTCCTTTCAGGCGTTCCTGAGATACCACGTTCACGAGCATGGACCGGATGGACGTACAACCCAAAAACATTTCGCCTCAGGCCAAACGAGTGGAGGCATTAAAATCCAGCGCATTGATAGACATTCCGTATCATGATGGATGGCATGCGATCATATCAGCGCATTCCATCCATCATATTCCACAACCCACCCCCACACGTTAATGTGATTTAACAAGCATCGGACCCATTCATTTGAGTCAGTCTTCACTCTGAAGGGTGGAGATTGTGATCTCTACTTACAATGACAGAGTCACAATCTGCTTCATGATCACTAAAGAAAAGCTCTGCGAGTGCAGGATGGGAGGGCAGACTGCAATACATGCAAAGAACGCGTCAGCATGGCAAGAGCACTGGCTCCTTCATGTATTAAAGATGACGTTAAAAGGTTTAAAAGATAATGTTGAAAGGTTCACTCTCGCAGAATTTAATTAAACATATGCTGAAAAGAATTTAAACGACAGTTTGTGCTTTTGACACAACTTTCCTTTTTCAAAGATTATTTTTAGGGCCAGACATAGAGGCACTGCAGTAAGGACTCTGCCCTAGTACTTTGGGCACCCGCTATACTACATGAACAACACTTTAATTTTTACTGCAAATGTACAGCGGCTCCAAATATTAGTTATTGGTCTCCTTGATTACTAATCATCTGTATCATATCAGCCCTGAAGAAAACACATCGGTCGACCTCCGCCTCGTCTCCCAACTCTGTTTGCATTCCAATGCAAATATTGACAAAGTGCTGTCACAATGTTCGAGGCCCTTGGGGCCCCAGTAGGAAGACATGTTAGGACAAACAACTTTAGGCATCAGAGTCCTGGTAAGGCCAGTGTTGAATAAATGAAACCAGTTGACATACATAACCCTGTGCTTCTAGTCTGACCAAAACAAAAACTAGCAGTCACATCAACTTCAGGGGAACTGAATATTGTGGCGGTTTTACCTGCAGGTTGTTGAGCGGCTCCATCTTCATGACAGGTCCCACAGTGCTGAGGGGAAGGGCCGCTTCGATACTCTGGTTTGGACCAAGAGGAGTGAGAATCTGAAGGGGACCAGCCGGAGCGAGACCAAAGCTTCAGAGGAACACAAGAGGGGAAAGGGTTAATTGTGTAAATGTACAGAAATCTCAGCACATTTCTTAGTAGGTGGTCTTACCTGTTTCTGTTAAACTGGATGGCAAAATCAGTCATGACACTCATGGCTTTATTATTGAGGGTCATCTCCATTTGGATGACCCCAGCACGGCGGACAAAAACGCCCGTTATCTCCAGACCCTTGGCCTTCATGGCCGGAAGCCAAATCTGAACAGAGACAAGATCGGAGAGTTTCTTCGGGATCCAAGCACTGGTGTCACATCGTTCTTTGCCTTATGTATCAAGACTCACTGTTTTAGGGGGGTTGTAGGCTCCCATAGGCAAACCAACTCCACCACCGAGATCAAACAGGTCATCCAGACCGCCGCCAACGGGGGCATTGAATGAGGCCGGCATCACAGCTGGAGCAGCACCGAAACCGGCCCCCATCTGTGGGTTGCGAAGAAACACGTTAACCCAACATATTAAATTTCACCCTGTACAGGGCAATCAAAGTTTGACAAAATCTCAAACAAATGACTCACAGCAGGATTTCCTCCAAGGTCTCCGCCAAGCTGGATGGGAACAGGCACAGAGAACAATCAGGTTATCGATTGGTGCAAATATTCTGGACGACGGTGGAAGGGTGTGAGGCTGTGATTAATGACTGCTATGGGATTAACACTTTTTACAAGCGACAGGAAGAAGAAGGAGACAAGAGAACGGGAGAAATTCTCATTTTATGTAACTGACCTTTCGATGCCCACACAAGTCAGGCCGAGTGGCTATTGAAATCCAATCGGTTTTGTTCTAATGCTGCTCACTAAATGAGTATTGTGGTGATGAAAAGGTTGGGGTTGGGGGGGCAGTGAACAAGACTGGTGGTGCAAAAAATGTATAGTAATTCCACACAGTGACAAAGGTTTACTACTTACAATATACAAGAAACATCGGCCAGATTTACTAAAATGTCACTGACATGGAATGGGAAACAAACAATGCAACAGGCACAGAGCACTGCTGGGGAGAACTACTCAGCGACAGTGGTGCGACAGGGGACAACAGGGGGGTCTAGACTGGTGCTGGCCTTTACTGGTCCCCTGGACCAACCTCAGTGGGGCTGTAATCTGGGGGCGATGGGGACTGATGTGGGAGCTGAGGTGACTGAGGAGTGTCCGTCCGCAGGGGAATAGGCGGCTGATTGAAACACAACGCAGAGCACAGAGAATAAAAAAAAAGAAAAAGAAGAAAAAAAAAAAAAAAAAAAAAAAAAAAAAAAGAGTTGGACTCAAGGATTTAACAGCACGCTTACTTTAGATGTCACAATAATAAAAGATGATGAGTGATTGAAAACATCAGATTGATGCATGAGAACTACAGTAAAACAGAATCTTCTAAAATGGCCCGACATGGTTTATAAATGTTGTGCCCGCTTCCCTCCGTGTAGTTACCGGCTCAGACTCATCCCCCATCTGCAGTTGCAGCATTGAACAAAGAAAGGGAAACAAACAAGGGTCAAAAGAAAAAGCACCAAGAAGGTAGAAGAAAAGTACAAAGACATTACCGTCACCAGGTCCCATTGACATAAAGCCTTTTTTACTGAAAAGAACTGAGATATTCAAGCCGTCAACAACCCGACAGCTTCTCTCAAACAGAAGACCTACCAGGCTGTCCAGTCCTCCGCCAAGGAGGTCCATAGCACCCATCTGCATGCCAGAGGAGGTGGGCGGTGGTGGTCCGGTGGTGGTAGGAGGTGTCAGGTCCAGGTTAAGCAGATCTCCGAGGAGGTCTCCCTGGGACGGGATGACAGCAGGAGGCGCTTCAGTAGCTCCAGCAGCAGAACCTGTATCCGGGCTCTCGCCACTCTCGCCACTAGGAGAAATAAAACAAGAAGAAAAATAGAACGAAACATTTTATGGAATTCAATTGATTACCATTTTCTAGCTAACTAGATGTATGTGCGATGACTTGTATGTAAAGGCAGGAAGGAACACAGCTGCATGGCTTAAAACCGCTAGAAAGTGTGCTACTCAGCAGATTTGAGGGAAACATAATAGAGTCAAGAAGCTAGATCCACTTCAGTAAACAAACCCCTTTACATGCAGTGTTTTTTATTTATTTTAAAAGTGCATGACTCACGATCCAGCACTGCCAGGGAGCCTCTTGTGCTGAACACCACGGCTGCCCTCAACAAAAGCACTGGGAGGCTTGTGGTAGACAGAGGCCAGGGTACCAATGTGGCAGATGAGCTCCTCCAGCAGTGTGGGCTCAATCAGATCCGTCTCCTCAGAGATCAGGGGCTTCTCCGCCAGAACCACCTCCTTGGCAGCCACGGGGTCTGTGGAGAGCAGACGCCAGTAGATGTAGCCGCGGTCCCTGAGGTCCGGGTTATCAGAGTCCTGCAGCAAGAGAGGGAGATGGAGGAACGGGGATGAAAGAGTATTATTCATAGAGAATGTTTAATGAATACTTAATGTTAAACACTACTTTGTCTCTGCCCCAATATGAGAGACTGAGCAGTGATTCAAAGTCATCAACAGAACGTCAGGGTTCCAACTAAATCAAAAGAGACCGACATTTATGTATTCACTAAACCATTTACAACTGCAGATGATATGTGAGGCTCTCAAAAGAATAGAAATATATTTTGTCATTCGGTTCTTTTAAGTTATGAGGCCCGTTTTCATCTCCCCATTGCTGCTTTCTGCCAGTGAACTGCAGTTTGCAGTGTTTGTGTACATCCGTTTGCATATGTACAGAGAGGTTTAATGCTGTAGATACAAGGTGTGTCATACTCTACATCTTTTACTAACGGAAGCACAAGGCTCAGCTCCATATTACAGTACTCCAGTGAATGATTCAGTAAAAGAGAACTTTTGGAAAAGATACAAAAAGGAGAAGCCACGTCTGATGGGAAGATATTGCACAAACTAGAGGAAGACATGTCTAGCAGGATCAGAGTCGTAGACAGTTGGTGAGGATAAAGGCAACAGAGAGTGTGTGTATGTTTTGCTGCTCACCTGTGTGGCTAGACTCAACACCTGCTGCACCAGCTCCTGGGTCTCGGTGGGCTTTTTCAGGAACAACTTAACGATCGCTGTCAGCAGCTGTAACTGCACCTAGAGGACATGGTGAACACATACAGTACGTTACAGCTGCTCACATACTACCATTAAAGCTAGCGTGTAGACAATTTAGCCTAAAACCGTAAATTAGTGTCGAGTTGCAGCTTAACGATGATCTTTTAACAATGAGCTGTGCTGATCCACGACACATAATAAACAAATAAACTCTTTTTAAATCTCCGGGCTGAGGTTTCCCATGGACGGCGCACCCTGCTGAACAGTACCGTAACTATCCCAATTATTGGCTTAACCTGCTGTAACCAAACACCGCAAAAGGGATCATTTTATGCATGATGCATTTATTTCTACCCACGATATGACTCGCTATCAGAAAAGCCTCTCCAATGCAGTAGTGAAGGCTTGCTTCTCTACAAAACCAGTCAAGTCGCAGTTTACAGCAATGTCTTTGCAAAATGTCATCCCCTCATCATTCTATCCTTTGGGATATTTGTGTTAAATTGTCATAATTAGCATGTGAATTCTTAAGTTCAGCCAAAAATGTATTTTATGCGATTGACCCACATTTGGAGAAATTCCCTCAAGGTGTTCCTGAGGTATCGCGTTCATGAGAATGTACGTACATACAGACAACCCAAAAACACGGGCGACTATCGCCGGCATGGAGGCATGAAAAGTGTTCCATTATTCCAATAATCGTATTAAGCACCGTTAGTCTCAGTAAAACTAATTATATAACTCATTTAGGATTCTTCCATTTCTCTCACGGTACCACACATTGTGATGTTATTTAAACATGACCTGTTCTCTGTACTAGTACTGCATGTGTATGTGTGTACGGCATGTCACCTCCATTTCCAGCAGCATTATTATGAATTTCATTATTTCAGAAACTACTGTCAGCACTGAATGCAAATTATTGGTGCCACGACCATTAAAACTTAACTTCCCATTTTGGAAATCGCAAAGTGCCCAAATTCTCCTCAACCCACCTGAGTGCTTTCATCATGGAAACCCTCCAAAAAGCTCTCCAGCAACTCATCAGCGTTGTCGATGCGCTCGGCATACTCGCCCACAATCCAGATCATGGCGGCACGCGCCTCCGGCTCATCCAGGGAGTCCAGGTTTTCACACAGGGTGGCGATAACGCTCTCATACCTGGACACAGTCACGCAAAACAACACTATATGAACTCAAATGTTGCAAATGTATCTGGAGAGAACAAAAAACAAATCACATGGAGCGAATTACTATCATTTACGTAAAACTTCATTAATCTATTAAAAACTGACATAAACAGCCACCACATGCCCCCAGCTTAGAGAACATGGCAGCATGTTTCACATCAGCTCACAAAGAACAACGTCAGCATTACTTTGGAGTTGTGTGTTCTGGCAGCCGGACAAACGTCAGTCCAGTATTCACTGTCCTTTTACCTCTGCTCAACCAGCCAATGTTTTCTGGAGTAGTTGATGAATTCATGTGGTTGAGGAGTTTCATTTCCATAATGCTTGTATTACAAGGTGTGCCTCGGCAGAACGATTTAGTTGAGGTCTAGTTAATAGAAAAGGCAGAGGTTTGAGTGGGGAGTGACTCATACAGCTAAAGGCTTGAGCCACGCAGAGCTGGAAGCGTTCCAACGCTGCTCCCCTGGAGACTAACGACTCCACGGTGACGGTCTACCGCTGACTGTGTGGGCGAGGTTCCTGTCTGGCACATGACTCCACTCTGTGGGATCCACAGCAGAAGTCACGCTCCGGCACAATCTGCCTCACCGTCTTTGACGCGGTGCCTTTAAGGCCGGGTTCTCAGTGCCGTCCTCTACTAACACTCTGGTGACAATTGTCTTCAAGACCAAGACAAAATAATCGGCGCGTCAGTGAAGTGGAGCAGGAAGACTGTCTGCGTGCGTATAACAGTGTGTGTGAGTAAATACTGATGATCAGTGCCTCGTATATCTGTTTGAAGAGAAATAGCAAAGTGCGGACTCAACACTCTGCATTCCTCAACTGTTACGAGTGAATCTGGACAGTGAAGAGTTAACAGATAATGTGCAAATGACCACACTGATGCTTCAGAGGGAACCTACTTGTTGGGGTACTTGCGAAAGATGTCCTTGATTACCACAATGGCCTCCTGCACCACGTAGTTAACTTTGGTTTGGATGAGGTCCAGCAGTGTGCTGACACAGCGCTCGGCTGATTGCTGATTAATGAAAAGAAAAAGAAAAATATGTCATGATAGGCCTGCAAATAAAATAAAAACGGTATAAAATAATGTATAAACATTGTGTGCATATAACATGCAGGAATAATAAAGTAGTTTGACATATATATTAGTCAACAAATCTAGTGAGTAATGCACGTATTTTGTAACGTATATTACTAGAAGTGACTTTAAACATTTACATTGAGGCTCAAATACTGCATTCAGTTCAGGCTTTAACAGTAAACAGTCATGTGTTCATTTGAAGTATGTTTTATTGTAATTATGAGAGAAAAATATCATGGTGTACAAAGTGGAAACCTTCATAAACTGTAGTATAATTTGTTTTATGAACACTATCATGATGACAGAGCTTCATTGTATTCATTATAGAAACACAATAACTGTGCCTGACTGGTGGCCTTTTATAACTTAGTGTTATGATCCGATTGAGTCCAAGGACCCGTAAATATAAACAATCATACACGACTAAAGCTTCATTAGTGAACAACATAGCTGACAAGGGTTTGACCGACAAAACATCTGGTGACAGTATGACGTCATCTGCGCACACCTCTACTTTGATGGCACAGCGGCCAATGGCTCGGACCGCTTTGCGTACAAAGTCCACGTCCACCTCAGTGGCGTACTCCTTCAGCTCAGCCAGGACCTGCAGTGAGACAGACGAGCATTATGTCACTCAGAGGATTTAGGGACATATATAGTATAGTATAAGTATTACAGCTGTGTGTGCGTTACCTGGGCGATGTTGGCTTGAGAGGCTAGACGAATCATGATGTCCAGCTTCTCCAGTTTGACATAGATTGGGTCGTTGTACTTTACAAAGAAGACCTTCATCTCGTGTTTCAGGATCTCCGGCCTAAAAAGAAGTAAAAAAACATCTTGTTATTTGTGGCAATCTGTAATTAAACATACAATTAAGTAAAAAGGGAATCCCACTGAAATGTAGCGTGCTTACATCTCCCCACATTTACCGTCTCTGTACGATGAGGTTGATGTTTCTGAGAGCCACATACTGCAGCTCAGGCTCAGCGGAGAGGAGAGTGACCAGTGGAGGGGCGAGCTTCTTAAGCAGGGTGCCATAGTAGTCCAAGTCTTTGGGCAGCATCTCCATGAACTTCATTAAAACTTTAACAGCCGACAACACCACTGCAGAGTTGGCGTGGGAGAGCCGTGGGGTCACACGCTCACAGATGCTAGCAGATGGTATTGGGGGAGAGAGCAACATATTACACAGGGTGTATTTTTTTACGGAGAGCGACTCGATTCTCTGCTCAGGTAGACATCACTTCTCTATATCTTTACACAACAAATAGTCCTTTGCTGCTATATATCGATGTTCAGAATGTTAAATACAGCTGCTCTCTCTCTCTCTCACCTTTGGGACTCGCGGTCATCACGAGGTGTGTAATTGGCCAGGCAGTCAAGAATGAATATCTGTCCCCACTCTGTGCACTCATTTAAAGCAGTCAGCAGCTTGTTGATGGTCTGAGGGTTCAGGTCCAGTAGATTACTGTTGGGGTGAGACTCTGCTATCTCAGACAGCGCTGCCACTGCGTTCGCTACAACCTAACGATGAAGACAAGTGTACAGATAAATGGGGACAGAAAGATAAAGCCCGCCCCCAGCTATACTAAGATATAAACACTAGTCTGGCAACATGTTGAACATTTGTATCCAGCAAAGAGCTTATCATTGAAAGGCAGCGCTGTAGCCCCACCCTCAACAGCCAGCTAGTAGGGGGCCTGAGGGAGTCGTACCATGGGGTTGGAGTCAGAGATGAGGTCTTTAAGGGTGTCCAGGAAGCCTTGGTCCTCCACCAACTGGGCGTTGATGTCATGGAGCTTCGCTACACACACAGCGGCCGTCTTCCTCACATACGGGTCTTCATCCTTCAGACATTTCCTCAGTGGCTCACAGAGGTACTCTGTGATCTTGTCCACACGGATGCAGCCCATTGTGCGAACAGCGAGGGCCCGGATTAGAGGGTTAGGGTCTTCACAGTCCTAGAGTGGTGGTTCAGAGAGGTCATTCATTTCTGTATCATACTACATCGTCTAAAATACATTTTAAAAATGTATCTGACAGTTGTTTGCATTAGCATTCTGTACAGAATTAAATCATATATTGATGTGTCACTTCATGTCATTACAGCACTTAAATTATGAGTAGATCATTGAATATAGTTTACATATTTAAGATGGATCGGGCTTTACCTTTACAAAGGTGTTAACAGCCATGATAGCCATGTCGGGCTGACTCTTAGCATAGTTCATCAGGTAGAGGTAGACCAGCTTTTTCAGTTCCAGGTTGTCCGTCTGCATGCAGTTCACAACATCTGGGAAGAGAGCACTGAAGGAGGGACAAGGTGTTCAGTGACGACCGATTCAAAATGGAGGGTGATTTGTTACAGAGCATTATTTCAGTGTGGGTATTTTGGACATCATTTTCCCTGGCTCACCTGACATCCTTGCCAACTGTCATGGATGCAATGACCTTCTTCACAGCCTCCTTCTTCTTCTCTTTCTTATCACTGTTTAGCTCCGCCTTGAGCTCAAAGATCTCCCCTGTGCACACAAGAGAAACAAAGTAAACTACACATAATTTACTCCATTTGTGATGGAGGCGCTGGAAAATAAAATTTAAAATTAAAAAGAATAAACTGCAGTACTGCAGCATTGACCCTTTTATCCCCAGCAGTGTCTGATACTGGTGGGTGGTTTTGGTTGTCAGTGGCTTAGGTGGATCAATGCATTTCAGATCATTGTGTTACTGAGGTGTCTCTCTGCATGAAGTAGACTATAAAACCTAAAACATCAGCACACCGTCACTTTTGGGCTTAAATTTAAGTCTACCTACTTAGAGGTTCCCAGAAACCACAAATCACTCCCGAATCACTCCCTTTAAGATGTTAACCACTGACCACCCGCAGCAAAAAGAACATTCTGAAAGAAATCTGCTATTATGTCTCAAGCAATCTAACAAACACAAGAAGTCTCTACGCTATCGCACATAAGCACCGGTTTGCATTTCCAGAGCCCTGTGAGTGGGCACATGCTCTGTTCTGGGTCATGAAAAGTGCCACACAATTACAACAGGAGGCACAGCCGGACAGTTAAATCTCTGTTAGCTCATGTCCAATATGTCCAATCTGATTTACAATAACCAGAGCGGTTCAGTTCTTGGCAATAACATTGATACGAAGCAAGGTGATGATAACATTGTTTTCATTGTCTAGCTGGGTCAATTAGGTATCAATACAATAACAAAATATAACTACACGGTAAATCTTTAATTTCGTGAATGAACAAATCAGCTATCAGACCTTTCTTGGTAGTGGTGAAATACTTTGAGTCCGTCATCTTGGATCCAAATTGTCGATTCTCCTGCAAAACATAAGAGGGTGAGAGAGTCGACAGTGAATCTTTTTCTGAGTGGAAACTTGGAGCATCACAAGTGCAACAGGAAACTCTAGAAGTGCAAACACAGGGAAATAAGAGGACTTCCTGTCTTCTCCTGAACTAATGGCAGTGATCCATCTGAGAGAAGAAAACAATAGACACTTAAATCTCCTCTTAAACTGTGACACTTGTTGGCCAGCATGTATGTGGCCAGCAGCGTGTAACTAACTATAAGTATTTCCTGTTGGTGATTTCCACTCTTGGTGCAGCACATCTATGTGAAGGAAATGTGAGCAGTAGTGCTCAAGTTAAAAGGCAAGGCTTGGTTTTTTTGCTGCAGCCAGCATGTATTGTTTTGTTATAAATATAATGTTTATGATACTTGACCACAATGCAAATATGTACGTAGTTCTGGTTGTTACCTACACTGATTGAAACAGACGGCACTTCATTAATTCGACTGAGCTCATATTACAATGTTGAATGCGTGAAACTTGCAGGAACAGTGATGCTAGCAGAGAGATGTGAACTTATTTGATATACCAAGTCAAAGTCACAATGAACAGCAGAAGCGTATCTGTTAGTGACGTTAACTTAACCAGTTTCATTCTTCATTTAGCTTCACGTAGCGTTAGCTGTCAACACCAGACAGGCTGTTAGCCACAAGCTAACCAGATACGACGCATTCAGCCCACTGACAACGTAGCGAGCTAACAAGACGCTATAACGCTAGCTAGCTAGCTGATTACGGTGACGTTACTTTAACGCAAGCGTTAACACTGCTGCCATGCCACACCGTCACTGAACTAACAGTATACTATTGAATAGTGTTCAGAGTAACAGCAGGAGTACTTCACACCAACGTCAGCTGACTTTACGTTATGACTGCTCACTTAGCCGGAAAGTAGGAGGATGGGTTCGCTAGCTCGATACCATCAAACTAGCATGACGCTAACGTTAGCTTAGCAGGCTCGAGAGTGTACAATCCTGCTGGAAAAAAACTAAAATATGTGACTGTTAAGTTGGTTAAATTGATGCAGATAGTTATGCAATTAACGATGCTATTCGATCAACTACTCACGCATAATTGATTCGCCCATTCCTGCATCTTTGCAGTAGTTAGATGAATGAAAGTGGTGTGAACCGCTAGCTCTCCGGTGCAGTGTGCCTGTCAGTGTCAGCAAGCGCCCTGGCCACTTCTCTAGCTCGCACAGCTAAGACATGACCTTCTAAGTACGGGCTTAAGGAAGCCTTTGCCAGAATAGTTAAGCTCTTAATCTGTCGGCCTGGTTTAAAACTTACCGAACGAATTAACGTGCCTTCGGAAGTTAAAATTAGATGAATTTGGAGAGAAAATCTCCACAAACACCTTACCGCGACAGGCGTAGCCGAGCTGTGATGGCCTTCGTCTCCTCCCACTTGATTTACTTCCGTCTTTACACTAAATATCGTTTGCAAACGAGAGAAGCAGCGTCAGCTTCCAGTCAGAGGAGCGGGTCAACTCTTTGCTTTAATAAGAAGTTATAGGCTAATTAATGTATCCACTGACCTCTAAGAGTTAACAACATAAAGATTAGTTGACGAAATATTAAATGTAACTTGTACAATCACTTGTAACTTGTAATTTGAATACATCATTATAAAAGAGTTACTGAAAGAACAGAAGTAAATAAAGTGGTATCAGCCTCATCAGTTGCCAGTGTATTCTATGCATAGCTAATGCAGTGTGAATTATGTAATTAGGTGTTTCTAATATTTTTTCAATGCCTTGTATGTCACCTACACTGTTACAATGGGAGGCGTTTCTTATGTTGTCGGATTAGAAACACAATAAACAACAGCACCACAAACTGCCTCTGAAATGATCATGAAGTTGAATCAACACCAACATTACACGCTATAACTTTCAAAAATATAGCATGTATTTTAGGACTGCATTGGTTTTCGCTGGGTGATGTTAGTAGGTCAAAAGTCTGTTTGGGACTACAGATGAAAAATAGCCTTTTGGCTAACTGGCACATTTGCAGAAATGTTTTTTATGAATGTGCACTGTCCCGTTCAAATAAACCAATAAATAAAAGCAAAACAAATACATTATCTTCTGATTAAATTGGGAGATGATCATTTTAAGGGAATGGCAGTATTTCCGTTTTGCACATATTCTAAGGGCATTCAATTTTGTTACATTTTTTAACTTCAGACTCCAAAATATGCGCATCATCAGATATCAGTTAGCTGAAGAAATGGGATGATTACACACAATATAGTACATCTTTTACAACAACAAAAATGTTGTTTTGAGTCCAAAAAAAGTTAGAAAATCACATGATTTCCCCTAAATCCAATCCCAATCTGCTGGGCACAGTGCTGTGACCAAAGCTCTACATGAAAAAGTGATCAGAGATGTTTCATGAACTTCAGAGGAAGATATTTATTACAAGAACAACTTGACAGCTTTTTCAACTTAAAAAAAAGTGAAATGTTGCAGTATTGCTATTTCATACATACAAATTCCACAATGTCAAGCAATCTGTACATTTAACTGAAGTTTCAGTGAAAGTAACATTAGCAAACAAGAAATTGTCAAATCATGAACATTCAGATTTCGCTGATTAGGGATAGAGAGAGTGAGAGAGAGATTCATGAAATTTGAAAAGTTGTGAAAGACAAAAGAGCAGATTATGAGGACAATCATTCTCTGTTGTGATTGATAACCGAATGCTTGAACAAAGACATAGTTCACATAACTGGTCAGTTTTAAACACCAGTTGATCAAAATGCAAATGTATTATTAAAATAAGCCAAACCTAATTAAAATAATTAGAATACATATAAACATCTGTTATACAGGTGAAAGTGATAAAAAGCTCTTACAATACTGAAACATCATACATTATTTCAATGAGGACTCTGCATTAAATCATATTACTGTATCTGTATTGTAAAACAGTCCAATTATGTTCAGTTTGTCTGTTTCATGCCAGTTTTTAAACTGGCAACATTTCGAATGGATTATGTCTCTTTAAAGTATACTGTTGAGAAGAGCATCTTTAAATGCCCGATGTTTGTTTTTAGTGGACCCCATTACATTTCCCGAAACACTTACAGCTCATTTAACAACATATTGGAAGACAGATGTCACTTGAGCCCAATGAAACTTCATTTCATAAATAAATAAATTAGACCCACATCACTCCCCTCTTCACTCCAACTCTGTACATATTCTCATGTACACAAATATATGCACATTCTTTTGTTCCAGCCCATTTACTGTGTCAATGCCCTGCACAACGATGTCATCCACAAATGTTGCATTTCTCAAAACCACTGTAAATAACACATCAAAAACAAATGACCACCCACTTCTCTTAATTTACATCAAATTCAACTTTTCCACTTTCAAATATATTTTACAAAGTCCACACCTGTTACATGCCAAAAACAGAAGTACTGTAGCTGGGCGTCTGGCCTCTCAAAGTCTTCACAACTGTGCCAGAGCTTCACAAGAGGACGTTAATATCCAGTTCCAGTGTCTATTATTCATGCAATGTTGCACACATTCAGACACTCAAGGTCCTTATTCCTCCATCAAACTTTGCCTTAAAATATCGTTGTCATTGGCTCTAATAAGCACCACGGATCACGGTGTCCTTCTACTTTGAATAAAACATGTCTTTCTTTAACCACTAGATGTCCCCATATCGTGTGCTGTGCCTTTGAATCCATCTGCTAAGTAGGTTATCTGGCTTCTTGTATTTCAAAACAACTAAGGGCAGAGGCAATAAATTATATATCTTAATCATGAATTGTATATCTACATTACGTATAATGTATGATTCAACTTGGCAATGTTCTTCACTTAATTCCACATTTACACTCAAACTCTCCAATTTCCATTATCATGAACCGTTAATGATGGCAATGTAGGGTTACTGAATAAATCGTAATAAAGCAAAAACTAACCTCTGAATACATTTTAAGGCAAAGGGAATCGTCAAGGCATTTCCAACACCAACATTGCATAGCTAAGGCAGCACAGAACTGATTACAGTGAATATGTACATTAAACTACATATTCAAAGCCTTTTTTACATATACAAAATACCCACATATATTAGTGAGCACATCAAAACGTATTTACACAGTCATTCTCCTCAGCCTTTGACTTCTGTATACGTGTAGCATTGTGTTCCAGAGTACAGTTCGGTCGGAGCAGGAGCTCCCAACGTTTCTGTTTCAGTGACAATGACACAAAGTAACACAACCTTCACTGCACCTCTTGTTTTTTTACACTTAATCCACTTGAAATTAGAAATAAAGTTTAAATGTTTTACTGCATTAAACATAATCTTAAAAACCTGTTGCACATTAAGCATTTAAAAACCAACACCGACCTCAGTTGTGAAAAGGTGGCGAACATTAATAACAGCAGACGACTGTACAGAGCTCGGTAGTGCGCGTAGTGTTCTGAGGAATGATGGGGGTACCTTTGTCTATGTTACCTATTAGTATATTGTGAATGTAAGCATACTGAGTCATATATGAAGACCGCTAATGTGGAGAGACTGAATACATCACAGTCATCATACCAGTATTTTGACTATCAAGGCAAGCAGAGATACAGTGGCAAACCACAAGAGGGAGCCAATCCATGTGACGAAAGGTTTAGTGTTAACACTGTTTATAGAGCTGCAGCTTTAAATCCCTGGCACTCCACCATGCCCCTCAGCAGGGCCCATGGCAGCACATATGCTCTCTCTTTATCTCTCTGTATCAACCGGGAGCATTTCAGGAGTGTCTTTGCAAAAAAAAAATGTAAAAGTACAGTAAAAGTAATGTTAAAAACCATTCCTTTGGTAATAAATAATTTGGCTTGAGTGCAACATAAAAGCAATGTGAAGCCCCTGCAGTTCATCAGGGGAGAAACTAAGTGAAAAAGAAGGTGTTGGACATGCAATGAAAACAGTGAATAGCCCAGTCTTTTTCTTTTTTACACAGCAGTCAGAATTCATGACAACAAGTCCCGATTTCATCGGTGCTACATCCAAGCTTCAGTGTCCAGGCTCCCTGACTGTCCAGGGTAGGAGCAGTCTTTGTTGCCCATGGCTGGGCAACGCGGTTGAGGATGGATCATATCTGCGAAGGCCTGGTGCAGGCTTTTGCATGTGGCTGGACGACCGGTAGAGCGCGAGCTCTGAGGGGACAGCGGTGGCGTGTGGCTTGGGGAAAATGTGTCGTGAGCCTGCAGATCTCTGTAGCTGACCGGGGTGGGGATACGTGAGGGGCTGTTTTCAGGCCTGTTGTCAGTGCGAGGCCTCAGTCTGCCTCTCAGTTTGTGCTGTGAGATAGGGGCTACGCTGTCTGCCTTAGTTTGCCCTGTCTTGGTCTGCAGCCCTTCTCCATTGTTGTCCCCGTTGGCCACGGGTGAAGATGGTGGGGGGGATTCAGAGCGGGATTCACTCAGGCTGAAGCACATGGATGAGTTTTCACTGGAGGAATCCTGGAAGGAGCAGTCCTCGGAGGGGGGAAGGGGCACAGGTGATGGACATGCCTCTGGGGGCGGGAGGTCATCACTGCCGTCACCATTTTCTAGGTCGTAAGGTAAGTTTGGCTGGCGATTCCCCAGAGGAACATCTCCTTCAGGCCCTGTGCCCCAGCCAAGCTGACCCTGCTGACCTGTCAGCCCCCCTGTGGGAGGATGACCTCCATGGTCTCCATTCATATTCCTACAGTGGAAAGCAGGTTGTGAGGGGAACTGATTCATAAATCTGTCTGTGTCAACAAGACCTGGCAGGGAAGATGGAGGTTCCTTCTCCTCGATGGAGCTAGAGATGGCCGGGAGCTTCTTGAGACCCCCTCCACGCTCCCTCCAGTGCTCAGGCTCTCCTTGAACAAAGTTGTGTGAACTTCCAAAATTGTGTCCATAAAGTAAACTTAAGGTGTCCTCCGGTGGGAAGTGACGGGGAGTCGTTCTCTTGGATTCCCTGAGGTCAGGCAGAGTTCCAATCTTTGCCCCCACATTCAGGGAGGAGGTGGAGGAGTTCGAGGAGGAATAGGCAGAGTCAGTGACATTAGGATCAATGGGTGCTGACACTGAATGTACCTCAGGTCCCTGCAGCGTCACTCCGGGGGCTCTACAAGACACTCCTATGGCCTGCTGTGTATTGGCCAGAAACTCAGCCTCAAAGCTGCGATACAGGTCCTGCTCCTTCTGGGGGTCTAGGGTTGGCAGCATCTGGAAGCCGAGGGCCAGTCCTTCCTCTTCGGGCTGCTGGCGCTCAAGGCCAGACCAGCTCCTGTAGTGGCCTCGCCCAGCAGAGCGAGGGCCCTGTGACGTCCGAGGGGCGCGTGCAGCATGATGGTGAGAGTTGCGGGGAGTTGAGTGAGGTGAACGTCGACCTCCCGTGACTGGTGGCAGAAGTCTGCCTTTTCCTATGGAGGGTGAGCGAGGGGCAGGCGGTCTGGGAGTAGTTATAATCTTCTTGCTGGGGCTGCTGTTGTTGGTCTGGACCCCTTTAATAGGTGAGTTAGAGCAAGAGGACGACTGCCTCTTGGTGAACCCACCGCCTATCCTGGGAGAGGATGGGGGCAATTGTTTAACCCGAAGATCCTCTCGTCTGTCTGAAGGTGGGTGCTGAGGGTCTCTGTAGCAGGACGTGGCTCCCGGGCTGGCATCACTGGGGCGAGTACGGGAAGTTAACTTACTCTGGCTGTGGGAGCGTGGAGCGTGGAGCCTCCTTTGGCCCTCGTTTCCAAGGGAGCGGCCCCTCTCTGTGCGGGAAGTCCGCGATCCATCGGCGGATCCTTGTGGTGGGTTCGGTTTGAGTATTGGAGCCAGAGCAGTACGTTCCCGAGATTGGCTGCGTGCATGGGGCAGTGAGGGACGCAGGGATGGGGTCTGATCTCCAGCTCCAGGCCTCTCAATCACATGCTTCCCCTCCTTGCGATTGACAAGCAGGACTACCTCATCACCAGAGCGTCGTGAGGCACCAGCCAGAGAGAACCGTCCTCCTCCTCCTCCTCCTCCTCCTCCTCCTCCTCCTCCTCCCTTAGAGGAGGCTGTTGAGGAGTCACTGTCTCCAGACAGACGTCTCGTCACTGGCAACTTTGTCTCCTTATTCCTGTAGAGAAGAAACAGAGTAAAGTATGTTCGTAATAAAACTACAAACATTTGTGGATTTTCTAACTCAACACATAGCGCTGTCCACTGTCAACCAGACACTCCACTGTCACACACCATCAGGTTTAACTATATAATCAGCTCAGGATCTGGATCTAGATCGATCTGATAAGCACAGATTAATAAAGTATGTTTTGTAAGTTGGACATTTAAATACCCAGTAGAGGGTGTGTTGTTTGTTTGACTATGAAGATTATTTATGTGATGAAATCACATAAATAATCCTATAAATGCAGATAAGAATACAACTGTTGGTCTGTTTCTCAACTTATCTTAATAGAGCATATTGGCCTGTTTTAGCCCAAGATTTACTGTATTTCTGTTTTAACTGTAAAGATTTTAAAAACTCTGTATTAAGCTGTTGCCTAGAGTCCATGCATTAAAAGACCTCTCGGTCAATTTTGGAATGACAGCATGCTGCCGTCCTGTGTTTTGAATGTTGGTGGTGAGGTCGTATACAGTTTTGTTTTAATTTACCGGTAGATCACGGGTTGTGCTTTTTAATTCGTGTTTATTAACCCAGACTTCTAAAGTCATCCTCAGAAATTAGATTTGTATATATGCAGGCATGCTTACTTGCCTACATGGAGCCCACCTGTTGACCTACTTCCCTAGTTAGCTGGGAACAGTTGTCTCGGGATAGTTGTCAGATTAGTCCTCATCTAGTCTGGCGCACTTGAAACACGATGCCCCCCCCCCCCCCCCCCCCCCCCACGCAGGGTTAATACGAATGAGCTGTTGCCTTGACGTCTGGTCTGAGCCATCGCTCAATGCAGAAATGAGCCACACTTTGGCTAGAGTCCAAAGTAAACCACCATTCAGCTCCGAATTGTGTTAAACAATGGCGCCTTCGCACTGACGTATAGGGAAGGTATGTGACCAACTAAACCTTTAACCAGCTTCATCGTTTTTTGTCTTTATATCCCATAGAAAGAGCCACTTACAATAGCCTTAACATGCCTCTACTCTGTGATCCCACCAGAGTGGCCGCGACATCAAATGCATATCAGAGAAAATGATGTGTGGTTTAATTTGTCACTGGCTTCATATTTTAGACCATCTGTTCACCGTGGCAAGAGAAGAAAGGCTTGAGCTCACAAAAAATCATGGCCCATCTTTCGGCAGTCTAATTACTGGATGAAAGTTGAAGAGTGGGGAAAAGGAGAGCTGAGTAAATATGTTTGGCGTCCATGTTGTAGCTACTAGGAAGTGCTGTAGAATGGCTGCGTGAGACGGGTTAATGTCACCTGAGATTAGATAAATCTGCTCTGGCCTAATCTGTGGCTTCCTGGCATGTGTGTTTGTTGTGCATATTCCCAGATCTATGTGTGTGCGTGTGTGTGTGTGTGTGTGTGTGTCTTTCTGTCTGTCTGGTCATCTGTGTACTGAGCGTGACCTGCCGGGCCAATTGTGAGGGATTCATTTATAATCAAGGTAACACACTTATCCGCACACTTGCGTAGACACACACAATCACCTGAGGGGATTAAAGTGGCGGGGTTCTGAGCGGTCTCGTGGCGGCCGTGGGAGTAGAATGCGAGCTGCACCGGAGTCCAGCTCGGTGGGGCCGGACGGGTTCTGAGAGCGGCCGGGCCTGTCAGGAGGTTTGTACGGCGCGATGCCATCATTCCGCCAGTGTGGACCTGGGCTGGTGGAGCGGGAGGAGTGGGCGCTCGAGGACTTGCTGTGGCCTCCCTGACCTTGGCCACTGGCTTTGGCCTGGTGGTAGCGGTGGGCTGTGGAGACAGATTGATAACAAGCGTTAAGACAGACTACCAACCAACATTGTCAGACTGTCTGTACAATCACCAGGAATACAAGAGGTCCATAATATATATCATAGTTAACCACATCAAATGTCTTCAAGCTCTTAGATAGCAGCAGTAGTTATTGTGTGCTTCCCTGAGCCAGAGATCGATGGACCCTTACTTGTGATATTAGCCAACCAGAGAGATGCTGATGATCCCACCATATAGGGAGAACATGAATAGAACACAAAAGGCATATGTCTGTTGTCACTTAATAACTCTATGATCTTCAACATGGCCGCTTGTGGTTAGAAATGTAGCACCAATTATGATTTCAGCTGTGGTCAGCTGTCCAGGCCAGACGCTCGGCCCTTGACCTCCATCACTTCAGCAGCAACTTGGACCCGTAGATAAGGAGGGACGGTCTCATCCAGCACAGTGTATGAGCACGTATCTCTGTGCTCTGTGCTGCTCAACAAAGTGAGTGTAAACACTGAATGCTTTTGGTTTGAAAAAAAAGAAGAAAAAGTACTCGTGTTGAGATGAGTTGCTGCACAGTGTTGTGGGATCAGGTAGCGAGTGACTTCACATTTTCCATTACAAACTTGCATCATCTTGCGGGCCTAACTTCCCTGGCTGGAAGTCATTTTGGTCAGGTTTCAGCATGAAACGATTTAACAATGTCAAATCAGTTGACAGCAAAAATCTGATTGTATGAAATGACAGAATTTAGAATTGGAAGTATGTTTTTGTGTCCATTAGGACTGTATGACAAACACTATTCCTCCACATTGCTGACCCTCGCAGAGTCTGCTGCGACTCTGAACATAGCACATCCGATGTGAGTCATTTGTTTGTGATCTTAAATGCATTATGTTTATGCAACACAGATAGACAACAATTAAGTTGTTTTGTAAGGGGCCGACAGGCAACGAGAAGGGACCTTACCAAAAGCAGCACAGCGACACGGGTCATGCTTGTCCAAATAGTGCTCTAATGTGTCCCAGCCCCCTCCAACACGCACCATCACATGAGTACGAAGGACCTGAGGCAGGAAAAGAGAAGACAAGGCTTCAATAGATGAACGGAAAGTAACATACACATTCATGCACAAATAAAATGGCTGAACCTTTTGGTAAACTGCACTAACACACACGCACACTGCACAAGTCAATAGATATGCAAATTCCATAAGTGGGGCAGCTCGCTGAAGGCTGACCGGTCTTCAATGTTACGTAACATCTAGGTGCACCCCTGCCTGTGCCCCTGCCTCTCCCCCCCCCCTCTTTCTCCCACATCACCCCCAGCTGCTGCCATTATGAGGGCTGTTCATTGCCATGCCAACTCACAATTAAGCAGTACGGCAGCATAAGAAAGAGCCAAAGTGCTGTGAAAGACACCCCCTTTTTCTGGCCTATCTCATGCCTCTCAGCTGGCTTGCCCGTGTTTCCAGAGGGGAGCGGGGTGAATTAGCATGGTAACTCACCCCTGCTGTCCTCTCTGCTCCTCAGCGTAGACTTCAGTTGCCGTGGAGAGGAGTGGAGAGGGGGGGGGGGGGCCTGGATTGTCATAACAGAGGGGGGTTGGTTGGATATGTCACTTCCTACTCTCCTCTGCTCATTGAAGCACACACACATCCACAATATCAGACCGAAGAGCCTCAGACCCTCAAGGCAGAAGCTGCCGTCACTGAAGCGACACAATTTGCCGGATGGGAGACCCGAGGGGATGCGTCCCTCTGCCCTGGGTTGTGCACTAGGGTCTGCCAGCCACATGTTTTAAAGGTTGTACCCGCGTCTCAGAGGGCAGGAAGGCAAAGCCACAGTGGTAGATCTGCGTGGGCTGGCACAGAGTTTTTTTTCCACCAAATCACATGCGGCACAGCGCTTCATCTCCTGGTCCCTGGCTGTGGTCAGAGAGAGGCCTGACCCCACGTTCTCTCTAATACAATCCCCGCCAATCCAAGACAAGCCTTTTCATCGGCCTTGCTCCCCTACGACATCAAATCCGTCAAAGCAGCTGATCTGCTTATCTCGATCAGATCTCACAGTATAAACAGGTTACTTTGAAATATAACTTTTTCAATACAGCAGATAAACTTTTGCTCTGTCTTAGCAGTTTACAGAAAAGATCTGCTGTTATTTCTCTCTTATCACTTATTGTAGTTTTTGCACAACAGTATATGATAATAGACGTGTTGTTGTTGTGACATTATAGACATGGCTTCATATCTCTATTCAAAGAATGTGTTCGTATTCACTGCGGAGGAGGAGTAGCTGTCATGATAGTAACAGCTACTGGGAATCCCAATAAACAAATACATTTGAGTGGGATAATTGCATGACTATAGAGAGAATGATCGAGAGTCTTAAAAATGCTTTAAATCTCTTATTTCATTCTACATCACTTGTTTCCATAACTAATAAGCTCATTATGCATTTTGAGTCTGTTGAGGCTAAATGGACGATTTGGGACCATGTTCCACTTCAGATCTGTGGCATAGCCGCCTACTTTCCCAACCACTGAAGGGGTATCACAGTGTGCAGAGAGACCCGATCCTTGTTTCTATGGCAACAGCGAACAGAGAGGCTTCTTGTCATCATTGCGGGGGCGTGTTGAACCAATTTCTTCTTATATCTCGCTGGTGAGCTCAAAAAATTAAGCTCATGGTTCATTTCAGCCGTTGTGCCCCTCGACTAAAGGCATCTCCTCCCTCTAGGAAGCGGCCTCCCTGGGGACAAAGGCGCCTTATTAAGTTCATGCGGCCGGTTCGCCCATTTGCTTTCCCCGCCTCATCCCCTCGTTCAGCCTGAGATCCTTGTCAGAGCTTTGGCAGCTGAATAGGGGTTTACTGGCAGTTACACCGGCTGCCCAGCTCCCCTCAGAAGAAGAAGTGAAGTGTGTTGGCCGCACTTGTAGCTGCTCGGGCATATGTGTGATCACTGTCATCCCTTAGTGAGGAATCAGGAGAGGGCGGAGACAGGGTGATGAGAGCTAATCTGACAAGTCAAAGGCTCTCAGACACACACACACACACTCACACCGCAAACAGGCACATGTAAACACACATCTATCCCATTAAAATGGCTGTTCCAACAGGCAAACATGAGCTTCTATTTGTCAAACATCTTAGAGACTGTTGGGAAATTATAAGAAGGGAGGAGAGGTTATGTATATTTTTGACAAATTTCCCCTTGGGGATGAATAAAGTATATTTCTATTCTATCTTTAATTTTGCTGAAGGGAGGGAGGTCTTTTATGTTTTTCCCATTACAAATTTATTCTCCAGCCTTCTCTCGCAGGATTACTTTAGCAGCCTTTAATGATGGCTTTAGTGCGCCTAATCGCACACAATTGTGCATTCATGACATAAAATGCAGACGAGAACAATCCTGTCTCTTTTTCAGGACTTCATTCATGACAGACGACCACTTTAGTGTGCTTTCATAACAGAAAGCAGAATACATGTTACATAGTCTTTAGAAAATAGAGAGATGTTTCTATGTTTGCCACGGCTAATGTTGTTGTTTGTAATTTGTTGTTGTATTCTAGAATTCTTCATCTAAACTTTTAGTTATTTGTGTTAAAACGATTCGGCAGTAATATAGAAAGCCAAAAGAAAATGTAAAAAAATGCTGGGGAGGGTCTTGCATTTTTTTTAAAGTGAAATATAAGATTGAACACAACGGCACACACAACACATTTGAATAATGTAGAAAATACGATTTCCCACATAGTGTATTTCACATCTCCCTGTCTGGACCAAGCGGTGCCGCTAACATTGACGTATTATTGACATTTAAGACCGTTAATAGGTCAGCGAGTCATTAAGTCACATTCATCTGGCTGGGGTACATTTTCGGTAAGTGAAACCAAATCGATCCCCGGTACTTCCTGCCCAGTCCTGTGAGGCCTTAAGCAGGTTCAGTGGCGGCTCTTAAACTGAAACTGAGACAAACAGTCCAGCAGAAACAGGCTACAGCCAAGATAAGGGCCAACACAGGAAGTGACCTAACGCTCTAATTGTGTCTCAGTGGAGAAAAAAAAAGTACAGTCCTGTGTAAACACTCATGTGAGAGACAGGACTCACAATGCTGTTACATACACGGTTCTCTGGGCTTTGATGCAGCCGAGCAGCTGAGGGGTTTATCTGTTGCTGCATAACACTGCTCTCCTTCAAACAAACACATGATGCCATATGCCAACACCGTATGGTTCCATGCAATTACTGCAGGCCTCATAGTCTTCTGTGCACAGTGCCAAAGAGGCTTCTATATATTCAGCTGGACATGTGCAGTAGTGTAAAAGGGATAATTCAGGTTCAGTCCAACTCCTAAAATAAGATCTAAGTTGTAATAAACTAGAAACAAACTTCAAATACAAGTGACCTGACAGTGTACATGAACTCATGTTTTATTCTTAGATTTGGTATTATTTATACCTCCAGTAATGTTAAGTTGCTTCATCAAAGGCAGTTTTAGTTTCATGAAATTAACTAAAAGTTTTAAAGGCTGGCAGTTTGTTAATGAAAGCAGTTTTTCGTTTGTGCTTGATATTCAACGCATCCATGCATTTGATCAAACATCTTGAATTCCACTGACAACAATACAATGCGCAGTTATTTTCCCGTCTTCCTTAATCTACAAACATAAATAGCGAAGAAACAAAGACATGTCTGGTGGCTCACAGTCACAGATAAGTCTGTTGATGGAGGTGAGGGCCTACCCTTATGAAGATCAATGCACTGGAGTCTCCCACTTTGTACTTCCCCTCCGACACCTTGACCATGGGGAACTGAGCCGGACAGGAACACCGGCCCAGAATCTCACGCACCTGAGGAGAACAAAACAAAAGCAGCTGAAACATCCGCAGCGGACAAACGTGACACACACAAACACGCATGAGGGGAACCTGACGGTGATCCTTTCCTGTTCTTCGGGTCAGTGCCCGTACATGAGGTCACGTTTAGTCACAAATATCTGCACAGTGACCAAAGCGCCGCTGGTTCTGAGCGCTTATGTGTCAACAACACAATGATTCTGGTTTATGGCGTGAGGAATGTCTTGGCTTCCTGAGTGTATGAGGGCGTTGAGTGTGGATTGTTTGTGCGTCATCGTCCTGCCAACTTTTTTCTCCAGCACCCACTGGGTGATAGGGTTCCCCGCCCCGCTCTCTCACCACATTAAAAGCCCTGCCTCGTCTCATCCCTCCAGAACATTTTGGTGGTTTAGTTCACCGCAAAGTGTCACAAAAGCACCAAAATACATATGTGGAAAATGCTAATGAATGCTCTCCCTCTCTGCCTCTCTGGGCTGTCACATGGCATTGTTTCGGGTTGTGACGTCATGAACCGAGGAGGGAAAGAGCTCAGAAACCAGACTGGTGGTGGTGGTGGTGATGTCAGCAGGCCTGTGCTGCCAGCTGCGTTTTCAATCGAAGGAGTCAAAGCCAGTGCCCTTGCTGTGGTTGCGGGTGCTTATTAGGCACAGACACGACTGCAGGGTGGGGCGAGATCCGCCTGTGTTGCACAGGCCTGGCCTCTCGCAGGATTGGACAACTTTGATGTTTTTCTTGGCGTCTTTGACAGACAAAGGCGTATGCGCACTTGTCGACCAGGAGGGAGAGAAAGAAAAGCAGCAGAGTGGACCGAGGGAAGCACAGGGAGAGAAGAGGAATAAGCGCTCCATGATTGTGCGTGCAGGGGCGGCCATTACCAAGGGCAGGAGAGGATTTAATTGATATTTAAGTGATCAAATGACGTGTTAAGAGGAAAATGTCAGGTTGTGAGCTCCCACCCTTTGGCTGTTTACAGTAGCTTTCATGCTGTGTGCAGGGCTGATGGGATGCAGTGTGTGTGTGTGTATGAGCACCTACATTATGGTGTATTCGGTAGATTAAGGAGGCACCTTGTTATTTTCCTCACACAGCACCCCTCATTCGTTCCTATGCTGATTAAAGAGGCTGGGATCAGCGCTAAGCCTCAGCACCTCACCTGCCTCTCTGTTCTCCCTCTCACCTGCTTCTGTCTTTTCTCTCTCTCTCATCGGCTTTGTTGTCTTTCCGACTGTATTCTCAGCCCATGCACTCGCTGACCAGCACTATATTTGTCTTTGCTTCCTTTCTTTTGCTTACATCTCTACATCAGCTTGCTCCCTCTCTTTCTCTCCGCTCTGTCACTCCGTCTTTCATTCTTTCAGTAGGTGGATGAGCGCCGTTTGGAAAAACCCCGGCCAGTGACTTAATGGAAAGATTGCTATGGCAACAGACACACACACACACATAGCCTTACCCTTCCCTTTTTAACTGTACTCTTTTTTGTTTTTCATTCCCGCTATAGTAAAGCCTTTCTCTCGCTCCCAAAACCTCCCCAGAGCTGTTCAGCTGAGGTCGTGCATTTTCCTCCGGAGGGAAGGTGGAGGACTCGCACACTGTGTCTCGTACGAAACACTGAGCCGGTTACACAGTCCAACCACGACGGCTTTTAAGAATAACCCAATCAATAGCAGACCTGGCATTTGAAATATTTACTCTGTGGAGCCTTAAGACATGAAATGTCTGCACTTCCCATGTCTTCACTCTGTCAACAATGGATTCAAACAGACACACTGAAACCAAAACACACACAGACAGACACACACCGGAACGAGATAGAAGGGGAGGAGGGAGACAAGGTCACGCAGGAAACATGCAGAAGTGGAGCTGGAACGATGCGACAAAACTGGAAGATGAATTATGGATGCAGCCACATCAGGGACGCTCTCAGCGAGAGCTGCAGGTGTTTGTGAAGGAAAAGAAAAGCGATTGAACAATCCACAGCACTCCCCTATTGTGAGAATGTGCCGTATCTCTCTTGAGATAGGAATGCAGAGATGTTTTCGAGCGGAGAGAGAAACACCGTCATTGTGAAGAAACCGCTGCGGCCTTGCCTTTGGATTGAGCAGCCGTGTTTGCCTCAAAGCAGTTTAATGTAGAGAACATACACAGTACACATCGCTTTAAATATCCCAGCGCTCAGATCATGCACTATCTGCTCAGTGTGAGTCAATAATCTCTTCATTCCTTTCCTTCCTGACCTGCCAACATCTGAAGGGCCATCCGAGACTGAGGGCTGAGCGAACCCTGGGGATGACGAGAGGAAATGGGAGGGGGAGATCAAGATGTTTTGGTTGTATTCCTCATTTTCTTTACTGATTTGAGATGTGGCCTGACATGCTACTCTAAGACTGTATACTGTAGCGTGACATAAAATGGTAGAACAAAGGAATGCACAAGGTTGCCAACACTGTCCTACTCTACATTTACTGAGGTTATTGAGTGAATACACATAATATCGTTCTGGTTTTGTTTTCAGACTGGGGTCCACATTGTATCAGTGTACTCTCAGCCGCACAGATGTTTGAATACAGTCTGTTCTCCTCATGAGTCAACAAACAACGTACAGCCACGAGCTTTGCTCCAGCGCAGTCATCAAACATAGGCGTGTTGGCCTGCTGCAACTGGCTGCTTTTATGATTGCTATGCAAAGGGCATAATTGCAGCCAAAACGTCAACAATAAAAAGTGAACATTACAACTCACTCCACGGGAATTTACACAAGGGTGTTTCCAGGATTTGACTTCCTGAGAGACGACTGTAGATCGGAGGGTTCACGGCAGAATACGTTGGGAGGATTAAACGGCTGACCGTGTGGAACGCTTTCAGGGTGAAGCCAAACAATGACAACAAGATTCTTCTCTTAGCTTATCCCGTTACCTTGAGGATCTCCTATCATGACTGGAAACTTCCCAAGATAACACAACCTCACCTTTAGATAAGCACAGAGAGACAACAACACACTGCGGGCGCCTACTTGGTAGGAGGGAGAGGTTTTGAACCTGAGGGGTTATTGCTTCACCACCCACTGTCAGCATTCCTAAGGCATGTGAACACAACACTGAAAAACAGCTACATGTCCGACTCCATCCTCCTATTAAACCACCGTCCTGACCGCCTGCACAAACGACTCCTCCGTGGACGACCACGCAACATCTCGTAAACATGGAACAACCTCTGTTGCAAAAAATGATCTCTTTAAACAACCTGGGGGGGGGGGGGGTGCAGGGAGCTGATAAAGGACTGAATTAATGCGGAGAGATCATGAACACACATGTGTTTAAAGACTGTTAGCATCCTGGTTCAACAGGCCACACCAGCAGAGATGAGATGGAGAAAAGGGGTTGGTTAAAGGCCTCAGGATCAGGTGTGTCAGTTAATGCCAGTAACAATTTTCACAGCAAGAATGAGCCAAATAATATACCAAAGAAGAACGAATTACGGCAATAGTTCAACATTTTGGGAAATACACTTTTTTTCCCTGGCTGAGAGTTAGATGAGAAGATTGATCCCACTTTTGTATCCGTCCATTAAATGTATGGCTAGTCAGCTTAGCTTAGCACAAAGACTGGAAACAGAGGAGACAGCCAGTCTGGCTCTGTCCGAAGGTTCAAATAAATCCACCTGCCAGAAAATCAACAGCATATTTACCATACAGACACAAGTAAGCAAATAAGCATATGATACTATTCCATCTGTTACATCAATAACACCACCATGCCTTCATGTTATGGCCTGTGATGTGTGTTTGATCAGGGAGAAATGTAATCATACTGGCTCCAGGCCTCATCCACCGCTTCAAGGAAAACATTCATGAAAATCGATGCATGTCTGCTGACCACATGACAAACCGCCCATTGGGATGCTGGGAGAATATATCAATCGAATGGACATCAAGTGCTGCAAGGGGAATAACTCTATCTGCTTCAGTCAGACAGCGGCGTAATCACCCAGCGCAGGAAGTTAAATCATCTATGTCAGTTGTCGGTTTGTTTTGATGAGGAGGCTCAGCACCTCTCCTCGAGACAGCTGAGTTTAAAGGGATGGACGTCCTTCGCTTTTCTCATCCTGAGTCTCCACCTGAGACCAGCATGACGAGGCTGCAGGCAATAACCAGACCACTCACACAGACTATTCGGATGAACGCCCCAATTAAATGATAATCATGCAAACAATCCAGGGACAGCATCAAACGCAAGGCAATAAAGACAAACAGAGTGCAGAGTCAGCTGTTTCCACACGCACACTGCTGCATGGAAAACAGTGAGGAGTGGAGTGGAGTCTGGTCTGTACTGTTACTGTGCAAAGTCCAGAGGTTAAACAAAAACAACCTTTCAAATACGAAACCCCAAAAAACATGAGTGCATGTGACACAGGAGGGAGAAACACTGAAGGATGCCACGCTCTCTCAGCAAAGCATACGAGTGTGACCCAATGCAAAGCATGACCTACTTTTCTCTTTCACTCTAGCTCCCCTCTGTACTGTAGCTCTCCCTCCCAGAGCAACATCCATTCCAGTCAGGTTTAACAGAGTGTACAGTGAAGTCACTCTGGGCACACTATCTGTTGTCTACTCCCCTTTATTTTATTCCCTGAATGCATGAATTGGACCATAAGGTTAATGGAGCAGACTGTCCATATCGACACAATACACACATGTTCTCTCTTTATTACTCCCCCCCCCCCTTTGCTCTGCTGGTGTCTCCATCCAAAGCCTTTGATTGCCTCGCTGTCAACAGTGGCAGTCTATTCACATCACCCCGTCAATGCCACCAACAAGACATACTGGTGTGCTCTTTGCTTTCACGTCTCTGTCGGAGACAAGGGGTGGGGGATGGGAATCGCACATATATGAACTAAACAAGGGTTGAATGTTGAAGCCTGGGGTGAAATAAGACATGAACCAGTTTAAATGACTGAGCGCGAAGAAGGAAAGATGTGCATGAAGGAAGGCTGTGAAGGGCGGTTGTTTACACGCTCAAATATTGTGTTGTATAGACGGCTATGCCTGCAGTGAACTTGTGAACAATTAGAGGTTGCATTAAGGGGTCAGTGAATGTTATTTAAATTATTACATGTATGTGACTTCACATAGTTCTGTTTGTGCCCAGGGCCTAATGGCAAGACCTAGAAAACATAGAAAAAGGTGTTTCTTTACAGTTCCAATCGAAGTCGCTGTCATAATCCCGATGTAGTGGCGATATGATAGAAAACCCCCTGATGCACAGGATACACTTCATGTGTACATATAGCGATGTGAACCAGCTGCTGTACTGAGAAAATATAACATCTCCAGGGAAATTTGTCACTGACTCAAACTTTGATGAAGGAAATGAGACACCGGTCACTTCCTCAACTTTAGAGCGGAAAACCGTCCCACAGTGATATGAGTAACAACACGCGTAGTGGCGGATGAGTGGGAGAGAGACACAGTGGTGGTGAGTGTTTACATGAGTGTTGTTTCGATAGACGACAGCTTCCTTAAGATGAAATAGTTATTGTATTCACGCGGCCGTTGACGTGACACATCAAATGTTCGCGTTAAAGCTAGGGTAGGTCATTTTCCTCATCTTCTTCGTTTGTTGAAGTTCTCGTTACATCCCGAAAGCCATCCATGAATGAAATGCTTCAAAGATAACCTGCGGCTGTCACGGGAATGTAATAAGCCCGTCCAGTTATTTAATTTGTGTCTACCTGCCTGTCTACCTGCGCGCACTCTGCCCGCACTCATTGCGCGTCGTCTTCCATAAACTGCTGATTTAACAGCTGTGAGTACTAATGTTTGTTGTTTACGTTCATAATACTACTTTTGGTGGAGGCCTAATGAGACGGGCTGTCAGTGTTGCCTGCTTCGGGACCTTCTTGCTAGATTCAGCAACTGTTGCCGCTGGTTCTGCGAGCTACTGTCATCGGAAAAGAGTTTTTAGGTTGGATCATTTTTTTTATCTAGTGTACGTTTCTAAGCATTAACGACCCTGTAATGTGTAATAAGGACAAAATGATAACTTAGAATATATGGTGAGACATTTTAGTGTGATTATTGACGAGGCAGATGTCCTTCAAAGGGACTACTTAAAATAATCCTGCTGTCTGTAAACCGACTGTTACTCTACACGCGTTAGAATAATGACCTGTAATCCTATTATCGCCACACTTCTATTGTCTTCGTTGAACTCAACAAGATTAGTTTGATCATCCAATAACCACACAACGTGTAGAAGAATACACAGGAGCCAAATGTACAAACCTCATTGAGATGCAGTCGGCTGCACAAGAACGGCAAAGGTTTTAAAGACAGTACATGTCTCTTAAATGACTGTGTTCATGCATACGCTGCACAGCTCACATGTTCTGCTTGAGGTTTAATTGGATCGGGGCATTGTGGAGGCACGACACAGCTAATTACAACGTCCTGAGCTCACGTACACACGTTCAGAGACAACATGATGACGAAATGTAATCTGCACATTTGTAGCATTTCTGTTTGCACGAGCATCTGAGGCTGCTGTGCTAATGGTCTGGTCATTAATTGATGACATTTCAGTGACGTTATTGGATATGAATAGAGCCGCAGTTCATGAACGATTTGTGTATTTAAAAAAATAATAATCTGATTTAAAATGTTATGAATGCTCAATAAAAAACATTTCCACAGAGAAAAATCAGTAAATGACAATGAAAACAAAAGAGCCAAACCATCCTGTGAAACACAACCCATCTTGGACGATGCAGGAAAGTCAGTGGCGGACACACACGGTCTGGTGTCACAGCTGTGGACCGATGAAACTAAGCCCTTTAACTTTCTTCCTCTCCCTCCCTGTCAGACACTGATGTCGGCCAGAGATGAGGTTTCCAGTAATACCGAGACACTAATCTCCTGTAAGACACAAATACAAAGAAAAGTATTCCGCAAGATAAACTTGTGACTGGTGTTACGGAGGACAGGGAGGCACGATGCCTTGCAGCAAGAACTGAGCGGCTGGCAGACTAATGACTGTATTTAAAGACAAATGTGGATTTAATGTTGATTGTTTTAAAATAAAATAAATACAGTCCAGAAAATGAAGAGCTATCTATTGCATATATGTCTGGGCCTCAAAAAGAGAAATGCTGAAGCCGTTAGACAAGATGTGTTGGTACTGTGGTGCTCTGGTACTGTTTTCATATTGCAGCCTCTCATCTTTGAACCCCTGTGGTTTCTCGTTTGAAGAGCCTCATGTTGCTGATGTGGGCTGTTCTGCACAGTGTAGATGCAATTGTCTAAGGTTGACAGGGAGGTGGAGATTTCATTGACTGGGAACACCACTTCTCAAATCAGTCCAGTCAAATGTGTCTGTTGGTCACCGTCGGGCTGCTGAGGGATGTGTCAGTGCAGATGTCAGACGGGGGGGAAAGACAGGCATACGCTCTGCAGCTTTCCTGCCATCTTTTTGTCCTGAACATGCAGTCGGCTTGTTTAATCCTCATACGCCGAGTGAGAGTTTGCGGACTCAGACAGTCTGGACGTCCTCCTCCACATGCTCTCCAATTTCTGTCCGTGGAGGTCACACAGGAGCCGCTCTGCTCTGCTGCCTGACCAGCATGAGTGTGACTGTCTCCCCTCCTCCCTCACAATCTTTGGTGCCAAAGACGGACATTGTTCTCTTCATCGACATGAAACTATCAACGCCCCCCCCCCCTCTCACAACCCATGCACATGCTCCCGCTGGTCCGTCTGTCTGCTCATTAGCTTTGCCCCTAACAAGACCTTTGCCTCTCTAATGTGCTTGTGTCAGGCAGGCCCTCACAAAGGTCAGACAGTTCAACCGGGACAAGTGACGAGAGTCGACGGTTTGGACTCCACAGGACAGGAAATGTATTCGAACCAAACTGTAGTGTTGGTAAAGAAGCAGCAGAAGCAGTGATTCAGAATGTTCCACACCTGCAGGATATGAATCATTCCTGATGGACAAGCGAAACGAAAGAGGCTTAAGATCATCGGTCAACCCTTTCGAGACAGAGCTGACATTTCTACGAGGCTGCAGGTGAAATGTCACAGAGTTGACCTGTGACCTTTTGGGTTTTAAACCCACACTGACCCTTACAGGTGGGCAGGAATTCAGCAGCACTGTCTAAAACAAAGTTAAGGTGCAGGCGCACACACTCAGTCGCACTACGGGGAATGTATGAGGCGCATGCTTCATAGCACTGACGTGATATTTTCAGAGATGGTGCTTGACTTTTGACACCTTTCTGTGTTTTACTGTGGGAGAGAATGGTCTTCTGTCAGCTGCTTCTTACTGTTTAGCACCACACAACTAAACACTGGATGGTATTCACTTGTGATCAAAGCCTGCGGGAGACGGTACATCTATACGCCACGTGTTATGAGCAGTGAGGATTCAATTATGTGAAGTTTGAGCTGCAAGATCATGATGATGACTACCATGAATCATAATGCAGTTGTGACTCATTTTATGGAGTCAACTGCTTATTCTGGATAATTAATAATGAGATCACTAATAGACAGAGGATTGCAGTTTTTTTTTTTTATCTTTTCAACTCACCAATTCATCCAGATTTCGCATGTCACATAAAACTCTCTTCTGCTGCCAGATGAACGGCTCTGGATCAGGTTCCTCTTCTTCATCCTCCACGCTGTGACTGCTCTCCTTCCGACTGAAGCACCTGCTGGGCGGGCTCTGCTCAGCTGGCTCCCCAGCATCGACCCGCAGGCTCTGCTGGTCCCGGATCTCCTCCTCGATCTCCTCCTCCAGCTGGATCAGCATGGGGGCCAACATGCCGAACTTGGACCCGCGTCGCGCGACCTCAAGGAGACACAGGACGAAATTCTTCTCGTTGCACCTCTCCACCAAGTCGTTGGTCTCGAACATGAGGACGTCCTTGATCCAGAGCTCCTGCCTGCACCAGCTGATGAAGTTGGACACGTTATCCCGCGCCACGAACGAGCCGGCGACGACGTTGCGTGACTGAGATACGACATCTTTGGATGGCACCTGCATGGACTGTGCAGCCTCCGGGTACTCCAGCTGGAAGTCCTGCGCGGCGCGGTTCACGTTGTTGGCGTGCCGACACAGGGCACAGCCCGTCCCCAGCCCATCCATAAAGGTGTCCGCAGTGACATCCAGGTCGTAGAGGGTGTTCAGCCATTCAGCCAGATCCTCCTTCATGGCGTACAGGTATTCCTCGCTGGATTTAAAAGGCCGGATACTCTTGGAGGCGGAGGACTGGATGTTGCTCTGATCAGCCATATTGTCTAGTTATGTAGCCTATCGATAAAGTCTACTTGATGATTCCCGATTGTCTCGTTGCACAACCGTGCGCCGAAGCCTCGCCCGCAAAATGAAGCGAAATAACCGTGTTGACGCACCCATGCCGATTCGCATGAGTGGTTTTCTTACGGGAGCTCCTTGAAGCCAGGCTTTGTGTTGTCAGAGGCATATCGGGATGAGGTCTAGCCGTGGCGCATGGATGCGTTTTCCGGATGTCTCTGCGAACCCTGTTTCCTCGGAAGAGCGCATCGCCGGGTCCCGACGTGAGAGGGGGAGAGCGCTGCGGTCCGGGACGCCCTTTACGCACCCATGATGCGACGGGCCCCGTTAATCCACCCGGTGGCCGGCGGGTCTTCTCGCCAACAGAAATCCACGTGTCACCATGCCTGTGCGTCCAAAGGGCGGTCAGTCGGCTCCTCGTCGATGAAACCACGACCACTGAGCGGCACCGAGTCCACGGATCGTCTCCCCTGCAGATAGGCCCGCCTCTTGCACTGAATACGTTGACCTGCTGCAGCTTAGACCAGCAGAGCGACTCTCTGTGGCACATCCCATTATGAGGGATCAGCGCTCGGCAGAGGAGGAAAACTTAACCCCATAATCACCAACTCTGCATACACACTCTTTAAAACACAAGTTCTGTATATAGTGCGGGATTCATCTATAACAATGCATATTATCATCAATACTCATTTGTCTGAATCTAAAAAGTAGCCTAAACATTAATTACAACTGCCAAATAAATGTAGAAGAGTAAAACGTACTATCTATCTACTACTATAGTATCAGGGGCTGTTTATTGAACTTTGGTACTTTTTCATTCATTTTATTTCAGTGCATGATGGTGTTGCACAATGTTAGAACTGTTACAAATGTATATTTGTACGTGTTTTAATTTGTTGAACACATTATCAGGCTTCTTGCAGTATCTCGATAATGAAGCCTCTGTGTGGTCTCTTTACCAAATAGCCTAAGGTCAATAAAGCGAACATCTCAGCATCACAAGACGCAAACTCTGCCTCGTACAAGAAATTCCCTTCTAACAGTATAATCTTATTCATGATCACAGCATGTGATTTGTCGGTTAACCTTTCATGACTTTGTCTTAGCATGTTTGTAATGAATGTGTTAGAAGTTTGAAGGAGGCCCTGCACAAGTTGAAGACGCCCCAACTGGAGAGGAGAGAGCAGGTAAACCCTGGAACAGCATGAAATTGGGAATTGTTAAGAGAGATAGTGAGAGAGATGCAGCAGAAGGACAGTGTCATCCAGTCCAGTCAGACAAGCACAAGACAAAGAAGCCAAGTCAATATGATCTTCTGCGTGCACGTCAGAAAATGTGTGTACTTATGTCACATGTTGCACAAGATAACAAGGTTGCTGTTATTGCTACTTTAGCGTTAACTTAGGAAAACGTGTTTGATTTCTCTACTTCTTCTCCATTATCTTAAAAATATCAAAGGCTGGAATGAGAATGCAAGACCAGACATTCCTGTACTAACAGTTTTACGGGTCAAGGTTTGAAACTAGGTTCACACTTTGGTGAACAGACCTGATTTTCAGGTTTTAATGGCAAGTTACACTTCAGAAAAACATCAGGGAAACTTGCTCGGGGCTCTGAAGACACTGTCTGTAATCAACGCGTAAACAAATGGGTACCCTTACAGCCACAACTTAAAACACTTGATTAGAAACTACTTTGGATCCTGGGTTTGGGGGGGGGGGGGGGGGGGGGGGTTGAATTCAAACTCTACTCAAGTTTTGAATGTGTTACGATACCGCTGAAAACTTGTTTACCTATATGTGCCCTTATTCTGAAAGTTGTTGAGACATACAGCACCCCTTATTGTTTTTAATCTAATACTTCAACTCTTTAATTGTATGTCAATATATCTGAAAACTTCTGACTGGGCCTTTCAAAGTCTTTTCCATCTCATTTGGAATTTCCTCTTTGACAATCTATTGCAGCAGCTCATATACTCTCTAAACGTGTGCGTTTGAATTCAAGTGAAGCCCCTCCGCCAAGGAGGTCTTGTTTTTATTTAAAAAGAGGGATGTGTCTGTTTAAGAAAGAGAGGGCGAGAGTAAGAAAGGAAGGGAGGGGGCAGAAGAGAGAGAGAGGGAGAGAGAGGGGGGGGGGGTGATGAGATCATTTTCTGGGCCTGGATGAATCAGCTTTTCTGTCAGTAAAGAGAAGAAGAAATAGAGAGAGAGAGAGAATCCAGCACTCTATTAATCCACACGAACAACCGTCCACAGTGAATGGGAAGTACTTTAAGATGTCAGCTGTAGGTTTTTCCAGAGCTCATTTAGAGGGCTGTAAATAAAAAATACTAAAACACAGACGTGAGACATCTTCTAATGTACAGAGCTGTGAGCTGTTGGTCAGTGTGTTTCATCAGCTTTTTATAGTGAAGAAAAAGTTGTTCGGTAACTTTAAATAGAAGATACTGCAAAGGACGCAACATACTCTCACCACATTCTTTAGACAGAATCCTACCGGCAGGATTATCTAGTGGTAACCCAATAGGTGTATGAAAAGAAACATCGGATAGTTTTAATGGCCATATGTCGACCAGATGTCAAAAATGTGCGCCAAAGATACACATCTGTGATCAATAACAGCACTTACATCAACTTGATTGCCTTTTAGAGAATGCTGCTGAATAAAATGAAAAAAATATAGCAATGAGGCCAAAGCCTGACGGCAGTCAAGATGGGACACTTTGAGTAAAGTTAAACAAAAACAAAAGACAGAAGAAAGGAAATAAGGAAAAAATTTATTTGAGGTATTTCTGTTTTAGATTTGATACCGGCATTAAAATCGGCTCCTTGTGTTTCGTGTCTGTGGCTGTCGGTTTACAATAGTATTGCTGTTTATTGGAGCATTAAGTCATGGAAAGCAAAATAAGTTAGTTTCTGTTAAGACAGTAACTTAAATATTAAGGTTAAAATTAAATAAAATCAGTGATAAGAAAAGGCTCGAGGCCCTTTACACTACTGTTTAGTCAGGTCAGTCTTGTTTTAACAAGTAGAAGGTGTAGTTAATGCAAAGCACCAGAAACCAGGCCCAGCCCGTACATCTGTCACAACTGCAGCACTCAAGTTTCAGTTCAAACTGCTCCAGCTATTGGCAACCAAAGTAACAGCAGCAGCCAGTTAGACCTGCATGTGCTCCATCTACAGACAAGGAATGAACAGTAGAATGAAACAAAATGTAAAGCATTACTTTGGGTATTAAACTGTCAGCCGACGCCCTCAAAAAATATTACCCTTAAGTGTTCTTCGGGATATGGCAATAGACTCATAAATCATTTTTCAGGTTTCTCAATACAAGTCTATGACCATGTGGGGTTTTTCTTCTTCAGGCATCCTTAAATGCATCTACATTTAGGCCTCTTGTGAGAGTGATGAAGTTTGATTCTTCTAAAAGTTATCACAGAACTGAGAGGAATTTAGTTTATACGATAACCAAATCTAAATCATCTGTGGTGGACCGAGTCCTGACCGGGTCATGTGCCGTACATGACTGCTGTCATAATCTCTACAGCTCGTAAAAACATAAATGTGACTTATGAAACTAACAGTTTACAAGCGACTGCATGAATGATTCCCCTGCATGACGCGACTTTCTGAAGTTAAAATAAAGGACACAACTCAAAAACATCAAATCAGTAAAATTTTATTTCCCAAATGTGTCATCATACAATAGCCAGGTATGGGAAAGATGAAGCAGTTATGTTAACGAATGGAAAAAAGCATTATACAACACTGTCAAATCTAATCAGCACGTTTAAAAAAAAAAAGCAACAAAATAAACATGCACAATACAAGATGCGGCATAAACATGGCTAAAATAAAAAATGGAAACAGGAGTTGAATGAAACTGCACAGGATGTTTATAAGCAGCTCTATAAGCATTGACATATGGAATCATAAATTAAAAATTATCTTTAAAAATCAAATTCCACAAGAGGAACAGTCAAGCTCTTCAATAGGGTCGCTCTCTGCGCTCCTGGCGATGGTCCCTAAAAAACAAGAAACCAGAACAGTAGTAAGTGAACATATTTGCAGGGTCAGGTTTTGACAATAAATTCAGGTCACAGATTTGCATTCATCTGCTTTTTCCAATGGCTTACATTAAGATCCTTGAATTCCTCACTGGAAGAAAAAAGAAAAAAGAAGAAAAAAAAAAAAATGCAAGAAAACATGATGGCGAGTCTTAATCCTACCTCATATCCATCTTTCCACCTGGTGGGCCCATTCCTCTTCCCCCTCTGCCACCCATTCGGTCCATGGGTGGTCCTCCACGCCCGGCTCCACGGAAACCTCCCCTATCCATTCCCCCCCGTCCTCTGAATCCACCGCGGTCGCCTCCCCAACCTCCACGGAAACCTCCAGGACCACCTGGGCCTCCGGCTCCTGCCGGCCCACCACGGTCCATCCCTCTGCCTCCACGCATCCCCATTCCACCTCTGCCTCTGTCACCGCCGGGGGGGAAAGGAGGGCCACCGCCCAACCCTTCTGGTTTGGGGGCTTTGCACTGGTTACACTCCATCCTCCAGGCAAAGTTCTGGTTGCCGCAACCCCTGTGGACACATTTAATAAATTGTAAACCAATCTTTGATACAAAAACAGACACTGCACTATGAAGTAATACATACGGGTTAGGACACTCCCAGTCCCCAGCTCTCTGTTGCATGTTGCCTCCTGTGGGTCCACCTCTGCCCATACCACGAGGACCACCACGTGGGACGAACCCGCCGCGGTCTCCTCCACGGTTCATCATACCTGATAAGAAAATGACAAAAAAACGTTTTAATCATGAGCATATTCCCCTCGCTTTGATATACTTTTCTGTTGTCTCCAGCTTTGATACACTGCAGTTTCTGCAAGTTTTTCATGACGCAAGTCTAACACAAACAAATACCGCTGACATTTACCTCCACGACCCATCATGCCATCTCTCATGGGCATACCACCCCTCATTCCACCCATCATGGGCTTGCGACGTGCCATCGACACCTTAAGCCTTCGGCTTTGGAACTCCTTTCCTACAATTCAAGATTAAAAAAAACAATTCACAAGTTATATTACTTGAAGGAGTGTTACCAGTTTAGATTTATGCATTAGGTATTCTGTCCACAGCCAGTAAAATGTACCATCAAAATGCTCCACAGCTGCTTTGGCACAGATTGGCTCCTCGTAGGAAAGGGTGGCATCTCCCTTGGGCTTTCCTGAGTCCTTGTCTGTGTAAATGTTGATAGCAGGCTGGCCAAGTCTGCGGTTAATCTTGACACACAAAGAAAAGTACAGTTAGTTCCCACATTAGTTCCGCTTACGGAAATCTGTTAAGTGAAGAGCTATGCTTACCCTGATGGGGCCAACATGTTTAAAGAACTCAGCCATCTCCTCCAGGGTAGCCTTCTCAGTCAGTCCCGTGATGTAGATTGTGCTGTTTTCAGAGTCATCCTGCTCTTCAGGTCGTCCTGCAACAAATACACAAAAATGTAAATGCGCAGCAAAACAATTTCCCCCAATACCACGTCAACAAGAAGTATTCTGTATATGAGGGAGTAATGTATGTGTGTGTGTGTGTGTGGTGGTGTGTGTGTGTGTGTGTGTGGGGGGGGGGGGGGGGACGACTAATAACATGACTACTCACCCGGTTCACGCTCATCGCTGTTCATTGGTCCTGTAGTCCATTTGAGGGGGGAAAGAAACAGATTGAGAAAAGTCAGTGTGTGACACCTGAAGAGTACTACAAAAGATAACCCAGACTCTCCCTTATATAGATGCTGCCGGCCATATTGGGGAAGTTGAAAATGGCACCTTATGGTACACCACAATTCCCACAAGTGATATATTGAATTGAAAATAGAACACCTCAGACCCTTTGGCAAATAACTGTGTGTCATTTGAAAAGCCTCAAAGACCAGTAAGAAATCCTCAAAAAAAACCTGGACTCCGGCTCGTGAGATTTGTTAAAAAGCAGTAACACACATTTGAGTGGAAATTTGTCTTTAACCTGTCAAACTCATCGTCAAACCATAAGCAGTGACTGAATTATACCAAGTACCCCAGCGAATATGGTCTCAGGCAGCGAAAAAAAGAAAAATCCAATATTTTCAGATATGTTCATGTAGATAAATTTTGCATCCCACAATGTAAGACACATCAATACTCGAAGCATATTTGCTCAAAAAGTTTAAGGCTTTGAAAGGACTAACCAGTGTAATACTCGTTAACTTACCACCAGGCTTACTGAAGCCACCTCTGTCTCCAGCGCTGCTATGGGGAATAAATGGAGATATGAAGGCGACTTCCCTTTTACAGCCACTTCCATGGCTCGAGCAAAGTGGCTTGATTGAGGGAGTAATCAAAACATTCTAACTAGCCCAACAGCAGCTAAGAATATCCCCAAAATTATAAAAACACAATCGACTTGAGGGGATAAAAGTATTAACTAGGTGCCATTCCTTAGCTAGCCGAGTACAACTTCAGTGACAGTTTTGAGTAGCGGATACATTTGTGCAAAATTATACTAACGATTAACATTTTTTTCACAGCCTTTGAAAATGTGACAAAACCCAAACAACTGTACACAGGTACAAATATTTCAGATGCATCGATGGCACAGTTGTTCCTAGAAACAAGCCGGCACCCAAATAAAATGAGTTCTTACAAATGGTTACAGCTGCCGCGGATACATGTAAAAGATAAACAATGCATCTGGAATTTGACAAGATGGAGGTGATTACATTCACCAGGTAATAATGATAAAAAGAAAAATACAATTATACAATTGTTCAAAACACCAAAAATATATTCTTTACAGTGTTTACCAGGGTTACGTTAAATCAAATACACAGACTTTCATGTTAATTCAAATACCCATCATGCTTATAAAAACCACCATCCTCAGTTGTAGAAAAAAGGCAGACCCCGAATCTTTGTTTTAGCTCCCTCCTGCTGCTTAAGCTGGCGGCTCTGCACTGAGTACAGATACTTTTTAGAGAATAGATGGGTTTAAATGGCTCTCACTGTTACCTGCACGGTATAAATGTGACAAAGCATGTTAAAAAGTGATCAAAAGAATGTGATCAAACATTTGTATTCCAAACCACAAAAACAATTTCAAACATTTCAAAATGACATGATGTGCCCACTCCCCCCAGAACACACAAATACACCTGTGCAAAGCTAAATTACAATTTAACTATGAAAATGTATTCATGTATTTAGGGTTGTATTCCTATTTATGCAATTTGTTAATACTTTCTTATTAACCTCTACTTTGGCAACACTGTACAGTTGTTTGATTAGAGTGCTGTATCATAGAACAATATATGCCTAAAAACTGTTTGTGTGTGTGTGTGTTAGCTGCACCAAATCCAGAAGAAAGAAGTCATGCAGAACTCTTATTATTTAAAAAGTTGTTTCGACTAGTGTACCAGAAAAGTACATACCAAGTTCTTTAAAGAAACGTACCCTTCCAGACCCAAAACTGAATGTTCACGAGTTGAAAAAAGGGTTCTTTCCCAAAAACCAAATCCTAAAATTGGAAACTTGTCGTGTCAAAGATCTATATTGGCAATTCAAAAATAGTTCAAAAAAGTTTTTCAGATTTTAGTTTTACAGCCAAAACAATGTGCAACCTCTGTTCACCTCCACACCCCCGGCCTCTCTCTTGGTAACCCTTTAAAGTCATGCTCAGGGCAGCTGATTGATTTGGGGTCAAACCATGTTTGGCTGCAGAGTACAGAAACATATGTGCATGGGACAAACTGCTCAAATGTCAAATCTGCACCGAGAGCAAAGTTGATGAGGGTACCAGAGTAATAAATGTGTCACGGCCCGGCTCAATTGAGTTCTAACTCCACTACCAGGAGGGATACACACCTCAATACATTAGAAGTAGAACCCGAATGCCGGTTCTTGTAGTACGGCTGAGATTAGTCTGGATCCCACTAGACCAAAACCCATTGACTGAACGCACCCGCACTAAGACAATCACTAGAGCATGCCTACAATATGGTTATAATCTAATATACTGCGTATCTTCATGTCTTGTAATATAACCAGACGAGTTTTGTTTTTTCCTCCAACTACGTCACGGTGTGACACCACAAACCGCTGCCAGTACATGTCTGTCAAATAACAGCAGCGGATGTGTTCGAAAATTAAGCGCGATTTTTACATTATTTGCTCTCAACATTTTGACCATACTGCAAGTCTACAGTTTACCAATTCCTTTTTAGCTTGGATGGATATTGAGACATTAACAAAAAATGTTTTTAAAAGATCCGAGAGCTTGGTATCAAGTGATAATTCTGGTCGTCTTTTATGACCAATGTGTGCTACAAGCAGAAAATTGACTCAGAAAATTGAGTAAAAGTCGTTCATTGTATCTTGTTTTTAAGTCTTGCAGTACCATTAGCATATTTGACTCTGCTATTTGTGCAGTGCAATTTTTCTTTTACTTCACCGGGCCAGTCAAATGAGGACAAACGTGTGTTACCAGCGATAGCCTCGTAAAACCCAACCATAACCTGATAACACCATTGAATGTATCCGCAAGTAAAAAGGGGCGAAAAACCTTAATAGGAAATATATGGACCCAAATATAGCACTCAAAAATGAGTTTTTGAAATGCTGCAGAATTTACTGCATGAGACCAGCGTCCATTTATAAAAGTTATGTTGTACGGTGTTCCAGGACACGACACAGTTTAGTTAAGTGTTGTGATAATGGAATCACAACAATTGGGGGAAAGAAATCTGCATGATGTATCCAACCGCTAATTGCATTTTAGTATTTGTAAGTGTGTCACTATAAAGCAAATGATGCACCAAAGTGGGAAAGTGGTTTAAAAGGGTGCTGGTGATCGTGAGTGTTTGAACTTTCCTCAAGGAAACCCATGATAATTCTGATGTGTATGTAAGATATAGTTGCAATAAGATTCTATCACATTACCTGACCAAGCATGAAGTAATCCCAAAACTTTTTGATATGACTCATAATCAAATGATGTCCTAGGATTTAAGCTGTTCAACCTAAATGTTTCTGCACAGGTCTCTGATCAACTTTGATTTAAAAACAAAAACAAAAAAAGGGGAAAACCTTTCTTACCTTTGGCAAAATTAGAGGCAGGGCTGAGAGAAACTGGGTGAGAATAGCAACAATGAATGCCAATGTTTGCATGGACTACATCTTCCATCTAGGCCCTTAGGCTTTAAAAGGGAAACCCATCATTTATCAGCATTAACTGCTGATAAATCACGACCACCTCATAGTATAAGAGAAAAAAGGTGGCATAAATTATTGGAATGCTACTTTGGGTTTTTCCAACTGTTTCCGATGACCCTCGTCTCAGCCCTGCCCCTAGTGGCCACAGGAACTGCAGAGTTAAAATACATGTGAGGTTGAGTGCTCAGGAAAGACACTTACCCCATGCCACGGCCCATGCCTCCACGGCCACGGTGCATCATTCCACCGCGATCAAAGCCATCCCTGCTAGGGCCCCGACTTTCCCCTGACCCAGAGTACCTTGAAGACTCAGAGCCAGAGTAACCAGAACCTCCACTCTGGCCATCCTGTCTGTAATTACCTACACGAGGAGCACAAATAGATCAACATATGTTTTACAGACATTAAGATGAACTGTATCAACAATGATCAGAAGCAGCTGTTAGGCAAGGTTGAGCAGGCTTACTGTAATGGTTGGACTGGTTGTAACTGGGAGGTCCACCTTGCTGACTGTACTGGTTGGCTGCAGGCTGACTATAGGAACTAGAAGTCTGAGGAGGGTAAGCAGGAGGAGCCTGTGTCTGCTGCTGGGTCGGCTGCTGGTACCCCTGCTGGCCGTAGCTGGCCTGCTGGGCCTGGTAGCCAGATTGTTGCTGGCCATATGCTGCTGGCTGGGAGTAGCTACTTTGGCTGTAACTGGCGGGCTGGCTGCTAGCATTGTAACTGATCGAAGCAAACAAAGACAGGGCATTGAGTTAAACGATGAGCATGTCCTTGAGGAATTCATGTATTTGGTTTCAAGCTGAGGGGTACATACCTCTGTGGTGCAGTGGGAGCCGCCTGCTGGCCATAACCAGGGTAGGCAGACTGGGCAGTATAGCCTGGCTGAGAGCCGTAAGATTGGGAGGCCGCTGGTGCAGCAGCAGCAGGAGTACTGTCATAACCACTGGCTCCATAGCTCTGGGTTGACTGGGAGTAGGTATTAGTGGCAGACTGGGCAGCAGGATAGCCAGCTGTGGGGGAAAAGAAGAAAAAAAATGTGTCTTAGTGTGTGATAAATATAAAGTTCAAATTTGAGGGAATTTCTGAAACAACATTAGGATCAATTAGACATTAAGGGTAGTCTTTCAAACAAACACTAAGCTACAGACAACAATGGTCAATTCAAATCTTCAGAATTCAATGTCTGTATGCATTTACCATTGAACACCAGATTTGTAGCATTGCATGCACTAATGCATGTTTAAAACAGATGTCACTTTGTCCCGTATTTGCTTTTGGCAACATTTTGTTTTGTTCCCGCCCAGTGCATCTAATTCTAAGCAAAACCACATAACATTTGTCACATTTGTTTAAAGAACCGACCTGCTGCAGGCTGGGCGTATGAGGATCCATACTGTTGTTGCTGCTGCTGCTGCTGCTGCTGAGTGTAGCCTCCAGCGGCAGGTGTTGTCTGAGTGTAACTGCTGTCAGCAGCAGCAGGTTGGGCATATGATCCATAACTCTGTTGACCATAGCTCTGCTGAAAAAAATAAAATAAAATAGGACATGCTTCAGCTGCTAGGTAGAATAAACATTAACAATAAGACTCAAGTCTAATTAGTTCATGCTTCAATAAGACCAACATTGATCATTATACACATACTGCTTCCTCTTCCCATTTTACCCCCATTAACTGTTGCAAGCCAGGTGTGTGCTGTAGTTTGTATTCATATATTTAATCAACAAATTCAGTCTTTAAAATAATCCATGAAGTTAAAATTACAACTATCACAATAACAAAAGTGAGGGTGAGCTACAGTCAGTTGCTTTTCCAAACATGTTAAATCTCACCTGTGCAGATTGTCCATAGCTTTGTGAGGGCTGGGCAGCATAAGCTGCATACCTGGAAAACACAAATGGACGTTTTAGGACGACAGTACCACTGAGTAGAAGCATTGCATTCAATGACTTGAAATAGTTCCTGAAGGTGCTTACCCTTGCTGAGCAGTGGTCTGACTGTAGGTGCTGTAATCTGCTAAAGAAAAGTAACACGTTTGTTAGCTAACGACTGATTGTTCGAACAAAACTGTATTTGCGCGCGACCAGCGATGCTAATGCTAGCAGCACGCGACACCGAACCTTCGTTAGGACGCCATTCAACGACGCCGATGTAGGTTAAGACATTCATCGAACAGGGCGGCGCTTCAAAACGTACATATAGGAATTATCGGCACACGCATTCAAAATATTTCGATACATTGGTAATCTGGCGGCCATTATCTACTTCAGTATGCAGAAATGTTAAACCCATCCGGTTGAAAATACCTCAGCGCCTCGATAAGCTAACATGACTTACTAGGCCTTGTGGCTAGCGTTAGCGCGAGCTAACGCTAAATAATATTTGAAGCTATACAAGCCGAAAAAATGAATTATGCCAGCAAAATCTATTTTACAATAAACCAAACCCCTTAGTTGCATAAGTTAAATAACAGATATTCATCAAAATACGCATAACAATTCTCTACTCACCCGGAGCCGACGCCATTTTAATGTGCCTTTAGAAGACGACTGGACGAGTCTGGTTGCTGGAGAAATGTAACTCTCTTTGCAGGAAACACAAATCTCGCGATAAATACGAGCTATCGCGTGAACAGCGACCAATTCCTTGAATAATCACTTTCACAGCCTACAATATTAAAACATAGTTTGATGAATTTCAAAAATAAAAAAACAACTTACTGGCCTATAATATACTATACTACTATGGTAATATATTAAAGTAGAAAAGCATGTCGGTGCTGACAAGGTGAGAATGTTTATAAAATCATGTAAAAGATTATAAAGTTATTTCACCTTCAAACTTCTCAGTTTGTTATGGAAGCCCGTTTCCGCCACTGTGAGGAACAAAATAAAGGTCCTGTTAGTAGATAGTAAGTCGAAATTATGAGATAGTAAGTCGAAATTTCGAGACAGTATCTCATCCGCCACTGTGAGGAAAAAATAAAGGTCCTGTTATCTCGAAATTTCGAATTACTAAGTCGAAATTTCGAGATAGTAAATCGAAATTATGAGATAGTAAGTCGAAATTTCGACTTTCGATGAAGTTACGGTGCTTTTATTCTGAAATTGTATTTGACGTTGCGAACTGTTTCCGGTTGCGGAAATAATTTGGGAGATTATTACAATTTATTAGACAATCATTTGCGTTTTATGCGTATTATCTCATAGTTAGGGGTCTATCAGCACCATGGACAGTGCAGGGCATGCTCTTAAGAACATTAATTACAACTACAAACGGAACAGTTACGCAACATAGGTTCAGAGTTCAGAGTCTATGATTTACATCGTCAATGACGATCTGACCGCAACCGGAAGCGGAAACAGTTCGCAACGTCAAATACAATTTCAGAATAAAAGCACCGTAACTTCATCGAAAGTCGAAATTTCGACTTACTATCTCATAATTTCGATTTACTATCTCGAAATTTCGACTTAGTAATTCGAAATTTCGAGATAACAGGACCTTTATTTTTTCCTCACAGTGGCGGAAACGGGCTTCCATAGGATCCAGATATTTTTTGATGAAGGACATACAAGCTGAATCGATTATCAAAACTGTTGGCAATTTATTATCGTTTCACCACTTCTTGTGTGATTTACAAGGCAAGCATTTGCAGTGTGCATTTGGCTGTGTCCAAGAAGTGGCAGCAACGCGCCCAACTCTAGTTTTCCGGGTACCTGTCACTAAAAACAAAGAAGAAGAAGAAGAAGAACACGTGACGGAGTGCGGAAGTAGACGTTCGCTTAGCCCTCAACATTTTATTTTCTTATTTAAGGACATTTATTACTCACGTATTGAGGACATAGTTATGTTAACCTCACAGGTTTGTTGTAACCTACATACAGTAGAAGAGATGTTTTAACAAGTTAAATTATGAAGGATTTTACAGCCAGTAGCTACAGTTGTAGCTTGTTTACCAGAATTATGCCACTGAAGTACAAGTGAGTGTAGCAACTACAGATTATCCTAAATAATGCTTCCTCATGTATTGTCAGTATGGTTTTGGTTTGGATCAGACCGCCCTGGATTCTGTCTGGGAACATCTTTATTGACGACACTCACGCTTGTGATGTATGCTGGGGGCATCCAGGCAAGTCTCACCGTCGGTCCAGGTGGAGACTTCCCCAGGCTCAGAGGTAACTGTGTGCTTATCATAACTCTCATATTTCAGTGTTCAAATCACAGCATGTAACGCAGTTTTCTCTCTTAACTCCCCCCTCAGATGTGTTCCTGTATGCCTTCAGTCATGATGAGCTGCCCTCTCTGCTGGTCAGTGTTGCCTTCCTGCTGTTGGTTGGACCGTGTGAGGAGCGTCGCTGGGGAACAGTCGCCTTTCTCTCCCTCTCCATCCTCACAACGACCTTACTGCCTCTTCTTTACACCCTGGTTATGTTTGTCGGTGGTGGTGAGGCGAGTCGGATCTGTGGTTACTCTGCCATCCAGCTGGCTCTGTTTGCAGCGCATTGTCGTCAGATGGCACAGAGGAGGCTGCTGAGGTGTCTGCCGGTCTGGTTTCTCCCCTGGCTTCTTCTGCTGATTGGTCTGCTGCTGCTGCCCGGGACACCAGCCCTGCTTCACTTCTGCACAATATTCATCGGACACAACTGTATCCTTTCCTTTTCACACAGTCATTTAATTCTACGAAAATATATTCTCCCAACAAACATATTATAGTTGTTAAAGCTTGACTAGACCTCTACTGAGGATTGAATGTGCACAGACTGCACTTTATTGACATCTGTCTCCCTTTCCTGTTAGTTTTGTTGAACTTTTAGGCTTTTTCATTCTTGTTATTAGATAGAAATTGACATGTAATGCCCAGCCAAAGTGATGGAGAACACCAGTTTGGTAACATTTTAATGCATATTTTAAAAGATATGTTTTACTGTATTTAACCATAGCTTTCCTAATACTTTTTATTCATGGAAACCTTTTGTGTTTTATTTCAGCCTTTGTCATTAAAATGTAATAGTCTAGGACCCATAGTATAGGTCTTAGATTTATTGCTGAGAGTTTGAGTCGAAATGTGCCGTTCCTTCCCCCACCAAATCTATGCTGAAGCATCATGTCTTTATAACACTTAATGTACCTCTCAGATCACCAGTCCTTCATTGGGATGTTACAGGAGCTGGAGGAGACCAGGGTCTTGGACTTCATTCCTGATTGGGCGTATGTTCGCTCTTCAGCCAGGTTGAGATTGCCCATCTGCATTACCTCACAGAGGTCTGATTCATCTTGTCCACGTCAAAAGTCTCACTGAATATTCACACTCACCACCTGCGTGCAGAGGCAGATTTACATCTTTTTAACTTAATCTGTTGCCACAGATCTAGGTCTCTTTCTCAGATGATGCCTGCAGATCAGGCAGTTGCTCCACCCATGAGGGATCAATCGAACCACCACCCATGGGTGGGTCCAGTGCCTGCCTGGATAATGACAGAGTCTGCGGCGCTGTCTGAGGCCGAGGTACTGGAGGAACAGATGCTAAGAGCAGGAATACTGGCCTCATTACAGGATGCTCCTGACAACCCTGATTCAAAAGTGGAGGTGCCCAAATCATCAGTTTCCTCTCTGCGGTTAGTAATAATGTAATATCTTCATACATAGCATGTTGCTTCTCCTTACATTATTCCCAAGTACAGTTTTATTGATGTGATTTCAAGTAATTATTCACTAAAAGACCATTGCTTCCTCTCAGACTCCAGCAGCTGGAGAAGATGGGCTTCCCCACAGAGAAAGCTGTAGTGGCGTTAGCGGCCTCAAAACAGCTAGATGGCGCCATTTCTTTGCTCATCGATGACAGCGTTGGAGAACAGGCTGTGATGGTATCTAAAGGGAGGAGCCCTCTGCTGCTGCACAGCACCTAGACCACATCGCACTCCTGTGGACTGACAGTGTTTGCTCTTGTGCAGTGAACTGGACTCACGTTATGCTTGGGTTTTGCTGAGCTTTAATACTATTAGATTTCCCCTGTGGGCTACTTTTAGAGCTAAATTAATTATCAGAATGTATGGGGGGGGGGGGGGGGGGGAGACTGAGTTGTTCTTTCACCACAACTGTGATTCAAATCAAGTGCAGAAGCAAACGTAACCGCTTCGGAGACACTTTCTGTATCTGCACATAAAATGTACATTTGAGCGAAAGGATGCCGTTTATTTATTCTGTAATGATGTTTAATGAATGCTGTTGTGTTAACACAAATAAAGAGAGGTGACATGTAGAAAAACAAAACAATGTGCATTATTTTATTACATCAATCAGCTAGACAGGATCATCTCAACACAATAACACATAAGAAAAAACATGTTGAATGAAATATAAAATGGTTACACAACAGCATACGAAATAAGATACAATGATCATTTTAAATAGTTTCACAATGAGTTTGATATAAGATGAAAAAAACAATCAAGTCTTCATCAGGACAGTTTAAACCGTCAACAGTGGTAAAAATATGTTCAAGTTCCATTAACAGTTTTGCTATTTCCTCTGCGTCAAAGATCTTAAAATGGACAGCCAATTCCAGAGATGTTTAAAATGATGACATAACATAATATATGACATAATAATCTGTTATGTCACCAAACCCAAATGTGTGCTTTTAGTGCACACACTAAATGTAAACATACTATTATATTTTAAATCACTTTATCAGTGTGTACTTTAAGGGGGGGGGGGGGGCACTCATACCAGACAACTACAAATCACTGTTAGCAACACACATCTTAGCTTGAGTAGAGATGCCTTCATCTTTTAGTGCACTACATAACATTGAGTTAAAGAATATGATTAAAACAAAATGAATACTATAGAAGAATAGGTTTGTTTGTGTACTTGTGTCCTGCGAACTGTACATGCTCAATATGCTTAAATAGTGGAATCTCTTCAGATTGCAGTTACATTGTGAAAGCAATAAAAACGCAAATCCAGTCAGTTTTCTCACATCTGATTTCTCCTTTCATTGATTACTGTAAATGACCCTTATTATCCGGAACTGTTTGTAGCTCGAGGAGCACCACAGAAGATTCAGATTTTCCTTTTTTCAAACATTAAACATCTTCTCACTCTGAGGCCCGACTTCTGTAGCCAAAGAAACGAGACGCACAAAGCTGTTGGGTGTGTTATGTGAAGATAAGTGTTTGGTCATGGTGATGGGTGGGGGTCAAACTAGTTATCAGGGTCCCGATGGAGGAGGGCATTTTGGAGTATCAGTGGAGTTTCCCTGAGGTGTCCCCCATCCTAAATCTGACGGTAAAGCCCAGAGAGAGTATCAGATACGGTCTAAATCTGATGACGGTCGATGAGACCTAGAGGAGGGGGAGTCAACCCAGCCTGTGATCCTCAGGGTGAGCGGGAGGGGGCTACTTCCCTCGAACCTTGGTGTTGGTGGACAGAGGAGAAGCAAGTCGATATGGAAGCGCACCTGCTCGCTTATCTCTGTAGAAACTAGGGGAGGCTGTGTCAAACGGTCCGTCCCCAGACCCTAGATCAGGCTCTGTTGAAGAAAGACAGCAGTTGGAACGGGGCCTCCCTGTCCATCAGTGTGTGAGGACATGTGCACTCTGTAGTCCTAATCCAAGTCTACTCTGACGTAGCCGTTAACCTGGAGGTGTCATGAGTGGGCTCTTATTGGACACCAGTTGCCCAGTTTTTATATCAAAATGATGAATTAACTAGCGAGTGTTCAAGGGATTTATTCAATCCTTCTTTGCTTGATTGTTCTGTAAAGGAGGTGCGTCTGGCTATTAGGGCTGCAACGACTGTTATCAATTTGTCTGTTCATGTTTTCTTATAGATTAGTTGTTTCGTCTATAAAATGTTGACAACCAGCAACAGTGAAACACCAAAATATATTAAATTCCAAGGACACGAAGCAGCAAATCCTCACAATTCAGAAGCCAAAATCAGCAATTTTTGGGGTATTTTTTCCAGATAAATGACTTAACAATTCAGTGATTATCAAAATTGCGGCAGATTTTTCTGTCATTTGACAAATTTTTCAATTGACTTATCATTGCAGCACTACTGGCTAGTGTTTACATCCATCGATACACATTAACCTAGGAAGCCCGATTATACAAACGATTAAAGCCCCTGAAAACTTGACTTCAAATATTAGTGAATATATTCAAATATATATTATTCTTAATAAAATTCATGACGAAATAACAACAATAAACATTAAAAACAATCTTAGGTATTATCTACTTCATAAGTTGACTTTATTAGGAGTTTACTACTCCGCTAATCTGCTTCAGCAGGACTGTGTGGGTGTGGTTAGATCACATGACGGTGCTGGTGCGACATCAGCGACCAAATAAGTAAACCTTCATTTGATTTTGATTCAAATGTTGTAAAATCCTTATTGGTGCTCGGAAGGTTGTGACATCAACCAGCGAGAAGAGCAAAGAGAAATTCACAACAGCAAATGTCTCGTGGAATAACTCACGTGATTGTGTAAATAGGTTTTCAGGGCCTTTAAAACATCTGTGCTACAACCAAAACAATTCACACACAAGAATACATCTGCTTTTCAGTGACTAGATCAACATTCAGCAGCTCAGGTACATTTCATGCCTCTAACACTCGATCAAGACCTTCTAGATCTTGTCAAAATGGTCAGTGAGGGCTGGCAGAGCTGTGGGTGAGGATGTCTCAGCGTTACCTGGCCAGATGATAGCCTCCAGCAGCGTCACCCTGCGAGCCAGAAGCTCAAGGTCTGCCTGCAAGTCGTGGAACATCTGCAAGCTAATGTCCTAACAGAGAGCAGTGACAGGGGGGACTGTGTGAGGGGGTGGAAACACCAGCCTGAGTCCTGGGGCTGCTCGCGACTGTTCCCACTCCCTGTCCCAGCAGTGAGGTACAGTGGCAGTTTTTTTTGCCCCCACCACCTTTGACCCCTGCCTAAAGCTGACCCTGCCTCAGGCCTCCTACTCACCATGAATACCGATCATAGTCTCAAGGATTAAAACCCTCTCGGCTAAGATCTTCAGCGCCTCTCTGATCTGATGTATGCCGTCCCCCTGTGAAGATAGATACAGCCGTCAAGGTAAAGAGCACAAGCAAAAGAACTGCTCGCCAAGATGCAAGTCATTTTGTCTCTCAATACAATTCAGCAGTTAGAAGGTTAAAACAGTCCACATATCTGCCCAGCACTCTCAGACGCATCTGTTCCCCGTACTTCTCTGTGTCTCCCTCATTCTCTGGCCATGCTGCTACATGAGTCTCTGCCATGCTGGGCTGGGCAACATCGGCATGCACGTTACAAACCAGCCTCATGTTGGTGACATAACACAGCTGGATTACATTATCCCAGGATTTAGATTTGATCATGCCATCTGCATTCTTTTTTTTTTGTTGAGTAGCACTTAAGCCAGACGATTCTTTTTCAGCACCACAGCTTTCATTCTTTACGCTGTGGTCACAAAAAGTTATCCGATGTCGCCTGACAAAATGAAGCCAGGATAGATTTACAGTGAAATCTAATTTATTTTGTCATTTGAGAAAGGATGAGGCAATGGCTTCATGAGTTGTACCTTGAGAAATAGCACAAAGGAGTTGAACAAGAGAAGTAAAGCAGGCAGAGACAGCTGAAAGCATCAAGGCATGCGGAGAACAGCCGAAGCTTTTGGTGCACAGGTGAGTGAAATGCTTTCATTAGTAAGACAAACCAACGACGCACTGTATGTTTGGAGAAAAAAGGCAAAGTTTCTGAGTCCTACGATAACTGATTACATGTTATTTTAATGTTGGCAGCGTGGCTTAGTTAATTGGTTCGATCCATCACTTTGCTTCAGGCTAAAATGTTGACAAGACATTCACGGCGGCCTCAGGATGAATAGCATTGACATACTCTGCCTTTCTGATTTGGCACTACCATCAGGTTAAAACTAATGACATCAACCACAGCTGTACTTTGCGTGTAGTGCAGCAGATGCTGAACTAAGCTGTCAGACACGATAAACATATTTGCGTAACATCAGCAATTTAACATTGTCATTTTGAACATGAAAGCATGCTTTTGAACATGAGAGCATAGACTCGCTGTAGACTCTCTGCTGTCAGAGAATGAATCCCCAAATAAAATGCTGAATTTAGAGATACTTTGCCTTATTTCTTTTTTAACCGCCCAGTGTTATTTCACTCATTAGATGCATTCTGTAGTTCATTTTCACATCCAGGAAAGAAAGTTGATGTGGTACTTGGAGGTGAAATCATGCAAGGTTGCATTGTGGGGTGAAATAGGGTAGCTGTATCCACTCCACTCACATCAGAGCACAACACCTCTAAACCCAACAGGACCCATCACCGACACATATATGGAGTGATTTGGCATATACATTTCACACATTTGCTTTGTGGTTCATTGAAACATTTTGAAGTCTGTAAAAATCAAACAAATACAGTTGAATTCAAATGAAAATGATCCAAAATTTGCTTCTAGAGGGATTTGTTTTACTATATTCTACATGAATTCACTCAGTCAGAGCTGGTGTGCGGTGTGGTTACAAGATTGATATTGTTTCCTGTATTTTGTATTTTGTTTTTATGTATATGCCAAAGTCAGATGCTGAAAAGGTGACTGTGAAAGGTAGCCATGGGGACAGTAGCTTGCAGAGGGGTTCAGACAGCTTTAGGGTCAAGAGGACAGTGTCGTGACAGGGGACAGCAGTCCAGAGCACACCCCGAGGACCAACACAGACAAAAACACATTAACACCAGAAGATTCCACACACAAAATCAGACTGAGCAACAGCTAAAATCACATCTACTCAAACAGAAACAACAATGTAAAACAGACACGTTCTGACCATCGACAGGGAGGAAAGTATGGACTTGAGAGAAAAAGAGACAAACACCACTTTGTGGCCAATCACAGACTGTAAAAAGATCAGAACCATAACCTGAGATGTGGGTCATGGTTAGACTTGAGCTTCAGGTCACAGAATAGATTCATTGCATTGCAAAGTGAACACGCGATGACATAACTTAAAGATATCTTACATTTAGATTGCTCTTGTAAAATGAGAAAGAGGTAAAAGAAAAATGAGGGTTAGACAGACACAGAGGAAATATTGAATGCTCAACAAAGGAATCTTTAAAACTTTTTGTTAAATCTTTTAACTTAAAGCAAAACTCTCCTGTCCAGGCCCCGTGTCACCATGTGAACTACCACCAACTACTTTCTTACCGGCAAGCCCTTCTCTCCTGGCTCCCCATTGGTACCCGGTGTTCCCTGCAAAGAAATATTCACAACAGAATATAAAATATGACTTTAAAACATAAATGAAATCGGTGCAGCAGTTCACTTCGACAGAATGAGCTCCTTCTCTATCCGAGACTGTGTTGGGTCGCAGGTCAGTGTGATCTGTAGCGCTGCTGGTTGGCGTAGTTTACAGTAATATAACCAGCTATGACATGTGTTGATGTTTCCCCCCCGTACGCTCGTTTACTCAGGCCATAACCATCAAGGCAGCATGGTGGAGGACGCTTACCGACTCGCCTCTGAAGCCCCTCTCTCCTTGGTAACCTAAAGGACCCTGCAAAACCAAAGGCATGTTGTTTAAAGGATGTAGAGTAAATGAGGAAAACCTACTGAATATCATCAGGTTGTGGGTGTACTCACTCTCTCCCCACGTTCTCCCTTTGGACCCACAGGGCCCTGCGTTCCAGGGGCTCCAGACTTCCCCTGTATTGAGACGGGAAAGGAAATTCAAAATGACAACGATGAATTTGTACTGCAACACATCTGACAGTGCTAAGCTCAGTAAGTGCACCACAATGCTGTGAGTGAGCTTACATTCTGTCCTGATGGACCTGGAGGTCCTGATGGGCCTCTGGGACCTGATGGACCTGCGTAACAGATAGAAAGACTCATGTTAGCACCCTCATGGTGGAGGTGGTGCTGGGTTTTAATTGTGTTTTGCACATTGTGTTGTTGTGTTATGTACAGCACGTGTAGGTGTTTGTGACCTAATTAAGTTTAAAAAAGCAACTTTCAGTGTGTGGACTCAACTTTGAGGGATGTTTTGTGTTTGGTCACCTGGTTAAGGATAAACATATAAACTCACAGAAACTGAAGCTGGAGGCCGTGTTTTTGTATGTAAAAGCATTTGAGATATTCCCAAACATACTCTGTGCAGTACAAAGATAAACAGAACATAGAAAGTGATAAACACTCACCGACAGGCCCGGGGGGGCCCTCAGGTCCTGGAACAGGCAACCCTGGTGAGTCATGGAAAGTGTTGCTGAAGAAGTCTTTTCCACGACCTGGAGTTGAAACAGATTGTGTGTATTTAATGGCAGCTACTTATTTTTCATTACATGTATTATTTCATCAATTATGTTCTTTTTATTTTGCCTTTAAGGGAATCATTGGGACTCAAACCTGTCTCTGGGTTTCAATCATTGTATTCAATGATCAAAATACACTGCCATGACATGAACATGTAATGGTACTCTCTTTGTGTTGTGGGTATGCAGTGATTCATGCGACGCTGTACCTCCAACAAGATTCACCAATCAAATGGTTGAATACATTGATAGATGGTGATCTTTAGGTTGAAGTCCGTGGTTTTAGTGAATGAGGCATGATTTGTATGTAGCCTGAGAGAAAGTGAATCTGAAGAAGCCTGTGGCGAAATGTCTTGTTCCCACAGTTGCATTTGTGATTTAACAGATATGAACTTGTGAAGAATATTGATCCAAGCCTTTCCAGTGTGTGATGTTTTACTTTTGTTTTTTTGTTGCTGTATGGTTTTGAGCTCACAGCTTGCTGCGCCCACGCTTTTCTCAACGCTGCACAAGCCTTTGTAAATAATGCGTTTTCAAAGTGCAGTAGTGCCTTTGTTGCTTTTGGGCTGAAAGGGCCTTGAGTCCTGCTGTCACTAGCACCTGGGAAGTCGCAGCATTCCTGCAGTAAATGCTGTGCACAAAGCAATCCAACTGAGTTGACGCTGCCTGAGAAGCCCGACTCGGGGAAATGAAGACGATCGTCATTACATTAAAGTAACCTCCAGAGGGCAGCATCTTTCAACAAATACGAAACCCTCACCTAATGACTTCAAGAGCTTGGTAAACTACACTAAAATGTGTTAGAAAGCCCTGTCAGTAGTAGATCTGTGTTTCCCATTCATTAAAAAAACTTTCCATATCCACTGTGTAACAGCACTGACTGGACGTCTTCATCTAACTGAGTCTACAAGAGGAAGAGGGTGGTGAACATGTGAGCGATAGAGGAAGTGTGCGGCTATTGGGTCATTTTATATGGAAAGACAGATCCAATCACAGCATGAGACAGGAGACACAGAGAGGAGGAGGAGGAGGAGGAGAGCCGACAGCCAGAAACATCCTCCAGCTGCCGGAACGTTGCACATCGCTAACAGATCTCGACGAGAGGTGACATCCAAAACAGGGCCGCTCTCTCTGTCTATTTCGACTCTCCCTTAATTTACTTTAAAGCACACACTGGCATCTGTGGCTTAGCGTGACATAAATAACGTGTGAGCGATGTTGAAACAACAATGCTCCTCCTCACTACTACGTCCTGGCTGCTGGATAGGAGCTCTCTCCTGTTCAGCAGAAGGGAATTCCAACCTCCTGATGCAGACATAAAAGCCAAATAAGCCAGTGTTTTCCAAAGGAAGCTCAACACGGCCCCTGCTGTTACTTTGATGTGAAAGAAATGGCTCGCAGTCTCGGAAATCATCATGCCAACCTCGACGTACCCACAGCTTTCTCCACGCAGGAACCCAGAGCTTACAAATATGTGCGCCGCATTCTTTGTTTTACCGCTGGATCCACATTAAAAAACGCAGATGCCTTGACCTTGAAAGAGCCGGAGTGGGCCCCCCAGCTGTCTCTCACACTTCCCTTCAGCTGACTGAGTTGCCTACATCTGGAAGTTGTTGAGTGACATCAGTGATTGACAGGTTCTCATCACAGCATGTCCATCTCAGACTGCCTCTGCCTTCATTTAATACTCTTTGATTCTCTTCTACTTGGCTGGTGGACAATAAGGAGCGAGAAGCGGTGAGCGGATTACCACCATCCTGTCTGTTTCTCATTCTCTTTGTTGCCTTTGTTTATCAGTAGTCCGAAAACTTCTGAAAGCTTTTATGCAGCAGGAGAGAACACGTCCGTGAGCCGGCTAAAGACACACGAATATCAACAGTTTGAACCCAACCAAAAGTCCCCGATCAGTCAACCAAAAGTCCCCGATCAGGCAATGTGCGTTGGCTCCAGAAGGGGGGAGGAGGGCATGTAGCGTAGCTACCGGCAGCGACAGCTCCGCAGGTGAATCACCTGTGCAGGACGAGGGGAGCCCCAGAGATAGTCTGCACAGCGGCGGATGTCCGGCAAACCGGAAGCGGGACACGCGTTTGACGTCAGGCTGGTTCATGGCAAACTGATTTTGTTACATTGAAATGAAATATACAGCGATAAAAGAGATGGTTTTACATATTAAAGTATGTTTACAGGTCTTGGGGAGTACTACTGTATATTTGGGATGTCCAATGAGTCAGTGTCAGCAGAGCCTGAAGACTACAAGTTTGAAAATAAAAGACGTGTGTGTGGAGGTAGAAAGCAGTTAGTGTACCATTAGCCGCTACCACCTTAAAGCACACAAACCTTCCGACCAAATTGTTGGTGGTCGAGTTGCCTTGTTGGTAATGTAGGCACCAAGTTTTGACCAGAAGAAGAATGTATGAGGAAAAAAAGTCTAAATCTTTGGTTCTGCTGCATCCATTTTTAAAAAACTTTTTTACCGAAATTGGTAAAGTACTCTTTTAAGACTCATGTTGTTAGTAAATGCATGTTACAATACTGTTTTGGTGTGGAATTTGTGTCATGGTGACTGTATGAAGTCTGTTAGTTGTCCAGGGTCTTACTGTGGTCTGGTTCTGGGATGCGGGCACTGGCCGGAGCTGGAGGCCCCGGAGGGCCAGGCAGGCCTGGTAGACCCCTCTCTCCTAGGTGTCCTGGTGGACCACGGGGGCCTGAGAGGAGACATAACAGCAACATCACTGTGGTGACAGACATACTGCATTTTAGAGGTATGTCATAGCATAATATGATCATATAAATCTCCTCTGGAGAGGCACCGCACAACGGCACACTGGTAATGATAAATGACTGTGGGTGATGTGATGATAGGAGGATAATCTATGACAAAAACCAGAGAGGAAATAGATTAGATAAAGTGCTGAATGATACAACATAATAGTGGCTGGCAGGATATGTGTGTGTGTGTGTGTGCCACTATACATTAAGTATGTATGTGCACATGTGAAGTAAACTGAGCAGCTGGACAGAGGAGAGGTGTATGAACTGGCCGACTTTGTTCCTCTGTCATTAAAAAGAGGAGGAGGGTCTTTAATGGTCCGGTGCTGGGAACTGATTTAGGGACATGGGGAAACTCAAATAAACACCATCAAACTCTGAAAAGTGTTGCTGGCACTGGTTCATAGAAAATGAAATGCTCCCTGCATACACACTACTAGCTTTTGGACATGTGTGTGTGTGTGTGTGTGTGTGTGTGTGTGTGTGTGTGTGTGTGTGTGTGTGTGTGAGTGTGTGTGTGTGTGTGTGTGTGTGTGTGTAAAAACCTGTAGCTGGTCCGCATGGGCTGGTCCAGAAGTGTCCCTCCTCCTCCCCAAGACATTTTTTGAAGGTGGAAAGACAGCACCACCACAAATACACCTGACCTCATTGTTTGGACTCGCCTGAAGTAATGCTGCACCCTAAACACCACCTCCTGCCCTCCGACGGACCCAGACTCATCACCTCTCTGTTTATGTACTGATGTAACTGACAATGACAGCCCACTAATTACTGCTTTGCAAGGTAATGTTATTACAGCTCTGATTTGACACTTCTGTGGGCCGTTTTCACTTAGTCTTGGTAAACACTGCAGCATTACCGGCTGTGTTTTGGCTGCACCAGGGAGACTGTAAGCTACAATCTGCAGGATAGTGGTTGAAATGGCCAATCAAAGAGGCCACTTAGAGTCTATGTGAGACATTGGGGGATACAATTTAAATTGTTCCTGCAGAATAATGGTTCCCTCGAGCAGCCGGGGGATGGTACATCAATATATAAGTCAAAGTCTGTGAAACAATTTTACTGTAACTTCTCAGGATACATCATAAGGTGTAACATCACGTCTCCTAACACCACAAGTTCACTTTTATCCCATCTCTCCAATGACCTCTGGCCCAAAAACATATTTGTCTACATTTTCCATGACATTGGACACATTCCAGTTCTGTGTTTATCTGTCTCTTTAAAATGAAAAGAAAAATCAGCACAATAAGGAAAACAGAGCTTCGGATGCAACTTAAGACATAGCTCTGGCTTTGGGCACTTATGAAGTAATGGAGACAGAAAAAACAATAACACCACAGGCATATGGAAATCATAAGGACCTGGGATTTGTGTATGTATAGATCATTTTCATTTCAGATTAAAGTCACATGGCGCTTCTTGGAAAGTGGGTTTTGAAGTTGAACTTTTGCTCAAAATATCATCTTTACCAAGCAGCAGGCACAGAGCAGGGGTCGCGTTTTAGCCTGAGAGGAGAGAGGCACTCCCTTCATGATCCAGAGCAGAGAAACAACAGCCTATAGCGAGAGTAGACGTTGTGACAAAGCTATACTGCCATTTACTGAGTCATCGTTCATGTCACAGCTGCCTGTGGATTTACTTGTTCCCCAACAGGTCAACTATTATTTCTACATAACCAGTGAGCTGTGAGTACATAGAGCAGATGTATGACTCTGGTTGGTGAGCAGCAGCACATGTTTGGTGGAGTTTATATGTAGTCTGAAAACAAAGGATTTTACTGCCCACTGAAACAGCACTTTCTTCAGAAACATGTGATTTAAAAAGCCAACCAACAAAATGACCAAATTCCAGCAAATTGCCAGCAGGCCGCTGAGACGCTCCAACATTTACCGCTGGAGGGTCTGTGGGTTTGATTGAGTGGTTTAAGAGAAAGACAAACAATCGGAAGCAGGACAACACGGATCGGTCTTATGTTGGGGATCGTCCTGATTTTTCGTCTGTTGTTTCCACGGGTCTTTTGTCAACAGTGAGCCCTCAAAATGTCTTCTCCTATAGACAATAGATTACATGGACAGGCAAGTATACAACTGCCCTGCCATCTGTCTCTCTCGATGACACACACAAATCACTACAACATGCTTGTTGACAAACTGTGTCGACAACGTCTAAGGCAAGGTTCATTTGTTTCTCTCACCTCACAACCGTGAACTCTATTTCTACTTTCAGTCCTCTCTTACCTGCAGGTCCTGAAGATCCCTTCGATCCAGGGGCTCCGTATGGGCCCCTTGTCCCAGCCTCCCCCCGAGGCCCATTGGGACCTGGCAGCCCTCGAGACCCTAGCTTCCCTAAGAGGAGGAAACAGTCATGAGTAATCACGAAGCCTTAACTTGTTTTCATCTGAAATGGTTTTACATGGGCTGAAAGCAACGAAGTTACCTTCTCTGCCAGGAAGCCCATCTCTCCCATTTGAACCCTGAGGACCTGTAATGAAAACAGAGATGGGAGGTGTAGCTCTGTGACAAAACACCTGGAGAAGAGGTTGTGTAAAATCCAATGAGGGATGGGGTGAAACTCTCTAAATTCTGTCTGTTATCGAGCAAAAATGTGGAAGAAACCCTGTACAAAGTCCTTTCTGTCTCCAGAGGGAGCTGGGGGATGTCTGACAAAATTACCTCAAGTGATGTCACTTGAGTCGAGAGATCTGAAGGCGTGGCGGTAGAAGAGTAAAGTAGAGTTCACCAGACCTCTGTAGCCAGATCCGCATCTCTGCTTAAGGCTCGCAGCTCGAGCTAAATTAGCCACTACTAGCATTTCACCACCAAACCTCCGACCGTATTGTCGGTGGTCGAGATGCATTGTGGGTAATGTAGGTGCTAGGTTTTGACAAAGTCTAAAACGACGGAGTGTCTATTCTATCGACGGTAGTGAATGAGTGAATGAGGGTCGTGGACAGCAGACATTTCTACGGGGATTAAAGAATTCTGCGATCGGAGTAATTTGAAATGTTCTATAATCACATAAATTGCCTTCACATAGTGGCTACAACCGGGTATAACTTCTGGTTAAAACACATTTTAATATCACTTTTTAAAGTTAGTGAACGTTAGTGAACTCTCACAGTGCTGCGCTCGACTCCAGGAGAGGAGAGAGAGATTTCCGTGCTCTGAAGGTGGAGGAAATAGGATCTGAGCAGAGGTGAGCAGGTAGAGGGCAGAACAAAGAGTTGCTGCTCGCTGAGAAAAGCTGAGAGCTGAGAGTGATTTCTGACTCAATTATCAAAACACAAAACCCTGGACTCTACTAGACAGAAATATGCTGTATTTTCATTGTTAACTTAAAACATATTCCTGCATCACAGCATGATAAACCTACCTGCAGGTCCCTGCTCACCAGGAGCTCCCTGAGCGGCCACAGCCCCCATCAGTAATGAGGCCTCTGGTGCAGTTGGTCCTTTACCCTGAAGGTTGCGATGTGATATGGATGCCGGGGCAGTGTATAACTGGACCTGGTTCCGGATGACAAGAAACAAGTGTGGGCAATATGCTGAATCAACGTATCATATGTCAGTGATTCAGATACTGTGGCTGGATGAGGATGTCCAAACCTTCGCCTCCAGTGAGCTCAGCCTGTCGGTCAAAGCTGTGATTCGACTGCAGTTGAGACAATCTAAAAAACAAAAAAGTTTTCTTTACCACCAGGAATCAGACACTCAAACATGTAGCATAGCTTTTGCTATTATGTAGTATCGTCAAAGTAGTAACACGGTCTTACTGGAGACTGTCTCTCCTGTGCGTGCAGGCGGGCGGCGTAGCGTGGATGCTTTCCTGACAGCCTCTTGAGCTGCAAGCTGGTTCCTTGCATCTGTAACAGAAGATGAAGACACAGAAAGATGTCACCTCTGTGGCTCGGATCTGAATTTATAGCGATTTATTGACTTTGAAAACATAATCTTCAGATTTGGAGGTTTCGACTTGCATTCACAGTGGCGGCTCTGGCAATTGCAAGTTGTAAAGCGCTTTGTCCATTGAGGTTGAAAAGCGCTATATAAGTGCAGTCCATTACCCATCATACCGGCGATCAAATGGTGGATATCACAATTCCTAATTCACACTAAGATCTATGTATTTGTTTGAGGGCCTGATACCTGTCTGTCCACCAAATCAAATGAAAATCAGTTAAAACGTTTTTTGCAACACACTGCTGACATTAGAGCCGAGAGGATTCGTCGATTATTCAAATCATTCTTGAACCAAAAACACCTTCGTTTCTCTGGTTTCAGCTTCTCAAATGCAGGGCTTTGCTGCTTTTCTCTATTTCATGTCATTGAAAATCTTTGGGTTTTGGACTTTAATTGAATGTGCTCATCTAACTTATCATTTTTCTTTGAGAGCTGGAATTACTATAAGTTCAGATGATTCATTTGTATAAAGTGCAATAAAGACTTTTGTTGTTCTATTGTAAAAGTTCAATTATTCACATAAGCTATAAAGCATCACTGTTTCTCTTCTGTATCTTCTTCTATATTCTATATCTATGTGAAAAGCTATTTTTTGCCCTTGTTTTTGGCTGAATCGAATATATTTACCACATATATACGTTTTTTGTATGTGTTGTCCACAATAAATCCATCAATAAAGTATCAATGGAGGTTTTCCCATTCACTCCTCTCCAATTGGTGTCCTTGGTGAGGGTGTTTGTGATGAGGGAAAACATGTCCCTCGCAATGTAATTGAAATTGCAGTTTAATGATATTGGAGTGTCATTTTGTAGGAAAAAGGAATGTTTCAAAACTGGTTATTTCTAGTGAAATACAATATTAGTTTCCTCTTTCGTTGTAAATTAGATTCATTTGCTCTATCATCACGAAAGTCAAAGGTCACATTGTGCCTGAGTACACTGTGTTGGCCTTCATAGTGGTTTAAATGATCAGATCCCCTTCCAGGTAGCAGGTGCTTGTGATTCTATACAGGCAGTATGACATGCTCCAGTTTCAATGATATCAAAACACTTTGTGCTTTTAAAGCACCTATAATTCTGTAAAGCTAGCTTCAATAGATATTAGAGATAGATTGATATTTAATATTCCATTTAACAAAACGCTGAAGATGTCTTCATAAGTGACAGATGTCTCCAATTATACTTTGATTTTTACAAATGATTCATTTTTCAGCTGTATGCTGCAGTTTTTGGGCGAATTTCTACCACAAACATTTAAGTAACAACCTATACTTCCTTCTATTGGTTGCTCCTCTCCTCTCATGGCTTTTGAATGTTGTATAACAGTGTTACGGAAAGATGAAATGTTTTTTTCCCCCTTTGAGTCAAACATCTGCGCACACACTCAAATATCTCTCCTCACAAATGATCACTCACATAAACACGCTGTAAATATCAGTAACCAGCTCTTATACACACGTTTGCATGAACATATAAGGTTCAGATTGTTTGGAAACAAACAGAAGGGCTGTCATAGGTGCAATGACTTTTTCGGTGGCTTATTGATCAACATTTGAACTCTTGCTCAGCAGTGACGAAATGCGGAAAAAGTCAAGAACGACCTCTCCCTCAGTAGTCAGCTTTGGAGTGAAGACTTTCCACAAATGTTGATGATGAAATCACAATAACTACACCGTCAACAATGTTCCTCTTTGAGCAACTCAGTTTGGATTTTGGGCATTTATGCTTGCAACAGCTACCGACCAGCCAACCCTGTCTCATAAAAATTACGTTCTCCCGAAAATAAAATGCATTCTCAATTACGTTTGACCATAAACGTATTTTCTCCCTGATTATGTTTGTGTTTGACGTGTTACAAAATACGTTTCAAATCAACATTTTGACACGAACCTTTTTTCCCCTCTCCACCACCGCCTCTCCTCCCTATTATGCGGTCAGAATACTACCGCAACACGCCGCCTGTCTCCGGCAGAAATGCGCTGATCCACGCACGGGGGGACGTGGTTATGGTTCGGGTAAGAGTAAGGACAGGCTTAGGGTTAGTAAATAAAGGCAAGGCAGATCACAGAAAAATAATAAAGAGTAGAGTATGGCACAGATATGTTGATTAGAAACGTGTTTGTAATACGTCAAACACAAACGTAATCAGGGAGAAAATATGTTTCAGGGAGAAAATACGTTTATGGTTAAACGTAATTGAGAATGCATTTTAGTTTCGGGGGAACGTAATTTTTAGGAGATAGGGCTCGACCAGCACACCGACGGTACTGCTGTCGGACCACAGGGTCATCATCATTGGCAGATTAACGTCGGGAGCATTCAGTGAATCAATTTGTAATTTGATTTGGACCCATCCAATCACGTTCATAGCGTTGTTAATGTCCCGTCATGTTGTGATGAAGTCGGCGATGTGCGCTGCATTCGTAGAACGGTTACGTCACAGTGCTGCTACAAATTCTGGAACACACGAAAGAATTCCGTGACGTCACGAACCGTCACGAACCGTCACGAACCGTTCCATGAACCAGGAGTACCCTCTGTGACGGATTTAATCCTAATATAACAGTCAGTCAGTCAGTAAATCAGTCAGTAAGTTCTCAGAGCTCAAGATCATCGACCACAATACATTAAGAAATCAACAAGAAATCAACAATTATGAATATAAGGAAGAAATTATTCATCGAGATCATCTTGAATAATCTGGTTTCGCGGGCATTCAGGAAATCCAAAGTGAACTTGAGCACCATAGAACCCGAGCTCACCAACATCATTCAGCGTCTATTTGAAAAGACGTGGGCCGAAGTCGAGGGCATCAACTTTGATGTCGCACCAAAAACCTTGAATGACCTCGACAAGACCATCTTCAACAAACTCTGCAAGGAGATGGGCAATGCACCAATGGTGCTGCTCTCTTTGAGATGTGGGGACACGGCACTTGACAACTCCATCGCCTCCGCCATCAAAAAACACTTGATGCCAACAACAAATAAGCGCTGCAGCATCGGCACGTTCTTCTCGTCCGTGGGCCGAGCCATCGTTACCTTCTGGAGACGAGAAAGAGCTACGTGTGTCTGGGTCGGTCTCAATGTAGCTCTCGCACTAGCCCTGTTTCTCATAGCGTTAGTGTTACCTTAATCATTCAAGTATTGTTCTTCAAATCTTTATTGTTGGAGGAGGATCGGGTGATCCGTTCCCCCCCAAACATGTAAATATAAAAAATATAAAAATATAAAATTCCATGTCGGATGAACGGCTTAGCTAATGGTGGCTGAGCATGACTATGATGTCATGTTGGCCCAAATGAAAGACCTTCAACAGCAGCGAATGGTGGCTGAGTATGACTATGATGTCATGTTGGCCCAAATGAAAGACCTTCAACAGCAGCGAATGGTGGCTGAGTATGACTATGATGTCATGTTGGCCCAAATGAATGACCTTCAACAGCAGCTAATGGTGACTGAGCATGACTATGATGTCATGTTGGCCCAAATGAATGAACTTCAACAGCAGCTAATGGTGACTGAGCATGACTATGATGTCATGTTGGCCCAAATGAATGACATTGAACAGCAGCTAATGGTGATTCTGGGGCCCCAATGTCATGTATTGATCACCAATGGGTTCTAACACATATGCCGCACGACATTCGACCTCTGCATGAATTGTGGCCAGGAATGAGATTTGCGGGACTTGACGGCAAGGATATGAACGTGATTGGATGGGTCCAAATCAAATTAGAAATTGATTCATTGAATGTTCCCCACGTTAATCTGCCAATGATTGTACAAGTTAATCGTGGAATGGCTCTCCTTGCAACTGACGTGTTGCAATGCATTCGTGAGCTGAAGCACAGAGAGTCTGAGAAAGACGGCTGCATCGACAGGTTCTTCGCGGCTGTGGGTCAAACCATCACCAACTTCCGCAGGCGAGGAGCGAAAGTCGGTGTCATGTAGGTGTCTGTCTGTCTGTCTGTCTGTCTGTCTGTCTGTCTGTCTGTCTCCCCCTCTCACACAGCTGACAGACAGACAAACGTGGGTGAAACGTGAATAGAAACGTCAGTAATATTGGAAGATTCTGCAATTCTTTTGTCAAGTGCCAATGCAGGAAGTAGTATTTCCCTCATGGTCACCATAGTCGTCGGGTGTGTCTGCTCCTTTATTTGACAGATGGTAGTTGAGGAATGGGAGAGAGAGAGAGAGAGAGAGAGACAGAGAGAGAGAGAGAGAGAGAGAGAGCGAGAGAGAGAGAGAGAGAGAGAGAGAGAGAGAGAGAGAGAGAGAGAGGCGCTCCACAGACATGAAATGAATGCTTGTTGTTTTACTTGCACCGTAACCACGATCTCTCTCTTTCTTTAACCAAGTGTTTGCCATGTGCTGAAATTGGAGGAAATAAACAGATCGGTTGATTTTTTGGGGGGCCACAGGTGCCATGTGGAGGGCAGTAATAGTCAACTGATCCATCTTCCTGTGCTGTGGGTTGTGTGAGGACGTTTCACTGAGGATGATACCAGAAATCAACTCGTTTCAGTCTGTTTCTATCCTCCAGGTGAACTTCTCAATATTAGAACGCCAGAGAGACAATAAGAATACAATAAGTTACGAGTTGTGGACGAGACAGAAATGGAAATCACCAGACAGTTGCTACTTTTATTATTGTTACATTTCCAGGAGACAAACATCTTTGCCAAGCTGCTTTCCGTTGGCCTTGTTTCTTTGGAGTATAAATCGTTAAGCCTTTCAGAGAGGGAGTGTAAAGACAAACAATAGTTTCCTTGTGCAGAGAGAATGGCCAGTCTCGGCTCGCATTCTGTCTTGCCTTCATTTTATGAAGTCTGGGAGTTTGTGTCCCTGGGTTCTGGATGTTTTGAATGGGCAGATCTTTTGGAAAAGCTAGACTGACTCCTTTGTCTGGCCTGGTCTGGCTCTGGTCGGCCCAGGTGCTCCTGATACAAACAAGAGGCTGGGTTCAGCGCCTCATTAGCCGCCAGGAAGCACGTCTTTGCCATTCAGTGGCCAGCGCCAAGTGCTATACTAAAAGAAGCCACGAAGCAGCACCTGCAGCACCAAGATGGAGCAGGAGAGCAATATTCTTCTTCAACAGCCTCCCTTATTGGACCAATCAGATGTTATGATCTATCTCTATCCAGAGGAAAGGGAAGTGGAGAGCTTATTGTCAAGAAGGAAAATACACATTTGGGAACTTATGACAGGAAAACATAACGGGTTTAGTGATGACCCAAAGAGGGGGGAGAGAGAGGGCAGAGGAGTATGAAAAGTACACAGAACACATGGTTTAAGGTAAATTGAGACCGCTTCAATAATTCCCCCTCCTCAACCTCTGCACTCATGATTTCACTGTTTTGGGGTTCTGGGTATTTCTCACAGGATTACAAGTGTAGATGGATTTAAACCATGTAAGAGCTGAGACTGAAATGTTATGGCATGCGCTCTCGATTGTAGAAAACTGTCCTTCATATTGATAACAATGTACATGGAGAACACACACGGATCTGCTCTTCACTCGTCTGCAGTGCACTTCAGTCCACATGGGGACGACTGCAGAGACAAAGAGAGGTAGATGCATTCCATTACAAAGAGGGCTCTGGAGAGGAAAGCTAGCTCTCACCCCTAAAGGCATCACGACTCCCTTTAGAGTAAAGCATGTTCCCCTCATCCACACTCCTGCTATTGTGTGAAGCATGAACCCAGCTTTGGCTCAGGCACAGTGGTCTCCCACACACACACCTCTTACACACTCTTTCTGTCTGTCTTGCAACAACATTTGAAATCCTGCAAGATCCCTCTTTTCCTCTGCATCTCTCATGAGAGTCTGTGTGTGTGTGTGTGTGTGTGTGTGTGTGTGTGTGTGTGTGTGTGACACACGCACACACACACACACACACACACACACACATACACTTTAGTCATTTGTTTACTAACACTCTTTGAATGATCTTTCTCCCTGTTGGTGCAATAATCTCAAAGGAGAACGATATGAGCGAAGGTCACATTACTTAACGACATTTAATAATTTGTGTATTCAGGCGTTTATGCCGTGAATGTTCATGCTCAAGTACATGATAATATGCACTTCATATTGTGCATGAAGGTATTTTGTAAGAGCAGGACTCCGGCAGTGACGTGAAGCCTCTAAAAAGCAAATCAGATTCTGCACAGAACACTTATCTAGACTGAATTGATCCAAATCAAAGTCTATCATGGAGCTCTGAAGCCATCCAAAAGCCAAAGTGAGCTCTTACAACACACAGTCTTTCCTCGCTCACATTATATATATATTTTGAGGCATGACCATGCAGACAGAATAAGGGTGAATGGTAGCTCGCCTTGGTAACAAACTGTGTTTGTAATTCACCACCAGAGACACGTTGATCCCAAGTGTGAGAAGGACCGAGAGGGGAACGTTTTCGACTTGGATTCAACAAAAGCATTACCAACCTGCACTCTTACTATTACACCATTATATTATCATTATGGGAGATTTATTCCACAGTTGTAATAATTGGCCCTTTAAGACCCACTTGGAGCTTCGGTGGTGCCACCAGGGTGAGAGCCAAGGGACTGCAGCTGCACCTCTCGCTCTGCAAACTGAGGTGTGTGCGCATGTGCTCTTGTGTATGGCTGTGTGTGTGTGTGTGTGTGTGTGAGAGAAAAAAGTGCAAGGGTGACAAACACACACACATACACACACACACACACAGGCTGTATTATTAATGGGCCATGGTCATTCCTTCAGTGATACTTTCGCAGTGAAAATAAACCAGCGCTCTCATGCTAAGAGCCCAGTTAGCCCTGCCAACCAGAACCCTTAAACACACATCTCACACTCTGCCTGATCCTCGAAGCTCGTCACCGACCGAGGTTTATTTATCTTCTGCAGAAAGAATCAGCAGCTTGCACACAGACAGGCCTTTAGGACACATGTGTCAAACTCAAGGCCCGCGGGCAGAAAATAAAAAAAAGATTTTATTTTTATTTCTTTTGGAAAAATAATTAAAAGTTAGACTTGAAAATTAAAGTATCCCCATGGTCGAAATTATGAGATAGAAAGTTGAAATTATGAGATAGCATGTTGTCTGTGTACCGACTTTAAAACTATCACAACAGGTGGACAGGAGAGGCAACAGCCCGTAAAGAGGTTTTCCAACGATTGAAAAAGATCGACAAATAATCCCAAAATGTCCACGAAGAGAAAAATTGATGCAGAGGGAAGAAAATGTGATGAAAGATGGGAAAGCGAATACATGTTTGTGCTTCAAGGAGAAAAACGGGTCTGTCTTCTGTGTTATGAGGTGTGTCGGTGATGAAGGATACAATTCACGTCGGCATTTTGACACCAAACACGGAGCTAAATTTAGCCTCCAAGAAAAACATCAAGTTGTCCAAGAATTAAAAGGCAGACTGCAATCACAGCAGAATATATTTACACAGCTACAGCCCAGTGCATGCTGAAGGTATGTGAGCAGAGCTCCGACCAGATACAGACTTTTAGAAACGTCAGTTTGTGAAGAAACACCATCGCAGACCGAGTTCATGAACTAGCAGCAATCTAACAACACAGCAGCTAAGAGACGAGCAGGTACTTGTGTTTGTAATGAACTGTTGATGAAGCACAGACAACACGGATACATCATCTATCCATGTTCATCAGTGAGGAGCTCTTGGATGTAGCTGCCATGCACAGGACGACGACAGGGAGGAACATTAGTGATGCAGAGAGGTGACACAAACAGCTTTGAACAAAGTTAATGTAATAACTTGTGTTTGATATTTGTCTGTTATTTTCTTTAATAGTTTGATCTTTGATAGAGTCATGTGGGTTTCTTAACCCTAAATTAAAATGATTTATGTTATAATCACAGAAATGTGTTTAAATATCATTTTTCATTTATATAACTGCATGTACAATATGTTTACACTTGAATAAACAATAATCAAATGCAGAGAGATATTTAACAATATGTTAGGAGAAGTTACAGTTATACAGTCTTACAGTTACAACCGGCCCTTTGAGGGCGACCGTGACGCTGATGTGGCCCAGAGTGGAAATGAGTTTGACACCCCTGCTCTAGGAGCTTCATAAATGTACGAGTGAGACTTTGGTTGTCCTCTCATATTGTCCGCAGCAGTTGGTGGACAAATGTATAATATCACAGCGTGTCTGTACTGTTTTCTTTAGTCGATCTGAGTTATCTCAAAGTTTGAAGTTCCTGCAGTACAGGGGCCTGGCAGCAGCAGTGAACACACACACACACACACACACACACACACACACACACACACACACACACACACACACACACACACACACACACACACACACACACACACACACACAGCAAGCAGACACAGCAGAGTACGAGGTCCTGATCCATCTCTGTCTGGTCAATTAGCTGAGCTCAGCACTGCAGCATCATTAGTGACCAGATGCTGACAGCCAACCAGGGAAGCCATTTGTCTCTTTCTCTGCAGACTGAAGACTGCTGCTGCCTTTACATAAACACACACACACGCACGAACACGAACACACACACACACACACACACACACACACACACACACACACACACACACACACACACACACACATGCGCTGAAAAGGAGGATTCTGAGAACATATGTTTGCTGAGCCAGGAATTTCTTTTGTCTATTTTTTTTATGCAAAATAGACAAATAAAGGTGACTCATATGAAACCCAATTATTGTACATTTTAAAAGTTACTTTTGTACGTTGTATGTATGTATAAATATTGTATAAGGCAACTCAGAAATAGGTAGGAGACGAATGACATTCTTTTGTTTTGCAGACCTCTTACATTATGTTAAGTACTGACATCAGGAGACTACAGTCTTTAGGGTGGTGGATTTAATAAGTAAGACAATGAATGTGGGTTTTTTTGTGTTCAAAGTATTAGGCTGAGGCTACTAGAACCCAGGGGAGAATCAGTTGTTATATCAGGCTGGTCAGAAGTAGAAGAGCACAACATTCAGTTCATTCCACCTGTGTCAGCTGTTTTTCCACTGCCAGCAAAGTGCATCTCACACACTTGACCCTGATCCTGAGATCTTCTACTAAGGACGCGCACCAATACTGCCCCAATTAAGCAGATCCGGTATCGTGATGAGACCATGATGTGACAGATTCACAACAACAATCATTTCTTTGTCTATGTCACTATTTGAAGTCGTGGCACGCTGCCGAATAGTCCAGCAATCACTGTCCTGCTGACAATTGTTCCAATGAGTTCCTCGCAGGGAGCGATACAGATTTTAGATTTGGTCAACATGAGCACCGGTATATTAGAGCTAATTAACCAGTATCGGGTACATAATATTGGGAAAGAAAAAGATGGATACTGCAACCTTTTCTCAGATGGTCGACTCAAATCAATCACAGCATTATTATTAGCAGTATTAAAGCGTAAGCAGACCCATCAGCAGCCTCCACCTCCCACACAGCTGACAGGTCTCAGTCTGCCCGTCAGGGCTCGGTGCTCAGCACAGTGCAAAGCCGCATCTGAACCCCCGTGTTTACTGTGCTTTCCCAGGTTCGCTGCTTTCTTTTATTAGGTGGCTGACTCAAAGGGTGGGACACACTTCATAATTTCCTTCCTTTGGTATTGCCCCTCTAGCTCCCAAACCTCTCAGCCTGAGAGTGGAGCGGCCCACACACTGGACAGGTTCAACTGTAATTACAAAGAAGGAAGCGCTGGCCCGCCACAACAATTGGACAGATAATTGATCCCAGAGAAAAAGGGAAACTGAGCGAGACTGAATCCTCACCTTCACACTGTGTTTAAGTTGAAAACAAGTGCTGGTCTACATCTGCTCTGGTTTACAAGTCTAGGTGGGGTGTTGCAAAGACCTGCTGCAAATGAAAGCAAGCTTCAGCCTCCAGGCCCCTGAGGCGAGAGTGTGCAGGGTGAGAGAGGTTCTCACCTCGTGCACACACACACACCTCACCTCATCAATCAGCACAGACACGTAACCCAAGGCAGCGTAGTGCAGCACACACTCGCCACGACCCCCTAACCACAACCTCCACAGAGCGAGACCTCCGTCAGTCACTAGCAACGGGGAAAATACTTAATTACATGAAGTCCGGTTGCTGCACCTGAGGAGATGATTTATGGACTTCAGCTTTTTGGAATTTGTGATAAAGTCAGTCATTTTACATCTCTTTTATTGAGCATGAATATAGTCTGCTTTTACTTTGTGACATTTACAGTTAGTACTACTTTAACTAAACTAATTGTTTAAAACAATTGCCATTGTTGTAATTCAGACAGAAAGATCAGAAGATTAACTTGAGATTTTTAAAAGCATGGGTGTATAGATATTCATCTATATATCAGGCATGGTGCACAAACACATACACACAAACAGAAGGAACTGCTGCAGAGGCCAGTTCAGTGTGTTCAGTTTGGTTTCGCTGATTCTCACATCAGCCCTTTCAGCTCTTCCAGTCCATCCAGATGTGCTCGCACACACAACCTCTAATCTTTCACAGGAAGGAGGCGGGTCCCCTGCCTCTCCTCCCGCCTCGCCGTCCCAGACAGGGCTGTCTTTACCTCACCTTCCCGCTCACTCACTCGCCCCGTCTCTCTCACTCTCTCTGTTTTTCCAGCACATGCCTGTATTGATGCTGATGGCAGTGACGGGGCATGGATCTGCCCCTCCCGCCCCCTCCACAGCAGGCAGTGGTGTGTAATTACAGTGCAGCGCCAGGCTGAATGGTGTGACTGGCGGGGGTGACTGTGGTCTGCTGACAGAGGTGTTTGTCCTAAAGACATGTGCTCTCACTGGCATTCTGGGACAGGAGACTGGTCTCACTGGGCATACAGCTGAGATAGACGTCTCTGTACAGGATGCAGCACTCACCTTCCATAACCTCCCCCCCCCCCCCACCAAGCTTCCTGCTTATTGTATTTTCCAGAAGGTTTTATCATGAGAGACCCACCACAACTGTCTCACCCACAGAGGTTTGGTCCAGACTGTTGCGAATGGTGTGGTGCCAATAAAAGCAAACAATGCTGTGGTCAGCGTAAAGTGGCTAAAATCAGCAGCGGGCACATCTGTCAAATTGCAGTACGCTGATTTGAGACAGTATGTCAAGCTGCACTACAAATCCACCCGCAACTCTTTAAACGTTTCCTCCACTTGAAAGCAGCAGATGTCTAATAAAAGCGAACAGTAGAGGCTGCCGGTCCAGCTCACACCCTTCACATTTATTCAGAGAGACGCAATAACACAGAAGCCCCAATGGAACCGGGCTCCTCCCTCGCGACCCTGGCTGACCCAAATTAAAGCTGCTTTGTCAACTTTTCCTTGGCGACACTCTTCCTCTCAGTGACCTCGTTGGCATCTTATCCAGTGATGTGCAACCCCATCTCTGTGTCTCTTGTGGTCACCAAGGAAACCAGTGAAAACAGGACTCCAGGACCGACTGAATGAAGCCGCACACTTCTCTGCTGTTGCTTTAGTGTGGCTGGGAGGGGTCCGTCTTGTCTGTGACCTCTCCATATAAAACACTCCCTAAAAGCTGCAGTGATTAAGCCCTACTCTTCTCAGCCAAAACACTGCCGCAAGTGGGCGACAAACAAAAGCTCTAAAAACAACCGGGACCAGAATTAGACCTCCGCACACACGCATGCACTGTAACACATTAACTGCAAGTTATTGCTGTTGACTTGCATGCTGCACTGAGCTTTTGAACAGCGTGCACTTTATAAGCCTTTGTGACTGAAAGAAGTAAACCCCATCAACATTATGTGCAGCTGGCTTCCCTTTAAAAGATAATTCCGCTTTATTACAACTCTTACAGTATTTCATCAACGTGCATATTGGCTTTGACATGTGCTCACCAAAGTAATTGCTGTGATCTGAGAGCACGGCATCATTGCTACAATAAAGTCTAATGGCGCAAGAAACACAAGCAGAGACACTTTATTTGAAGGTAAAAAATAAAAAAGAGCACCCAAAGTGTCAGTAAAAATCCCTGATCAAGACTCAACAGGAACAACCCTCCAGTAGTACAGTAGGTCACAGCCGGGTAATCATTTTGTCTGTCAAATAAATCACAGGCTCACCCTTTTGTTTGTTAAAAATAGGCTATATATAATCATATGACTGCTCGTTCTTCTGCTCTTGTTCAGCTCTTAGCTTGAAGTCAGCACAATGTAATTACAGATAGGAAGGTATGTCCAAATCTACGTAAATAAGACGAGTGTTGAGGAAGCTAGAGCACCAGTGTAACATGTCCCGGACCAAATTCTCCACCGAACGCACCATCAATCAAACTCCTGTTAAGACAGCAAACTAGCCGACCTCTCAAATGTGTAAAAGTAATGCAGCGTTACTGGGATCAGTAAGTGTAACGCAATCGCTGAATTGAAATACCACTGCAACTTGTTTTGAAGTAAAGCATAACTGGAGGACCACAACTATCCAAACAATAGCTTGACTAAACAATATGAACATGTTGACTCGACCAACTGCAACAGGAACAGCAGTGGAGAGGTTTACGCACGGCTGCTCTCTGGAAAAACACACACTGCTGAATTCCCGGCCAGTAGACCCTTCACTCTGACCCTGCTCATTACCATACAGAGGTTGACAAGCACTCCAGCTCTCTGCCCACATCTGCAGCCAAGCAGAGCACAGCCCAGCCCTCAAACCTTCAGCTCAACATCCTGCCCCATGTCCTCTGCTGTACACACTCAGCGCTCGGTGAGTAAATCCTTTGCCCTGAGTGTTTGAAGGACACGTCCAGTCAAACACATCGTTTATTTGTTAAGGTTGGCCTGTTGCCACACCAGCCAAGTGTCACTTCCCTCCTGTGGTATGATTTTGTGTGCGAGTCCACAGGAGAGCAAGTCTTGTTAAGAAAAAGGTTTCAATAACCTACATTTTATCTTAACCACCCACGTAAACAATAAAAACAACCGTGTCCCCTCTGACAACCGTGCAGCAGGATCCATGACAACACAAACAGAGAAAGCTCCAGTTGAACACATTGACTGCATGATCGTGACGGCACTCGTGCATCCAGAGCCAAGACATGATTGCCTGATTGTACCCATTCCAACTTGCTGTAGGACGATATTCTGCTTCACTAGCGAACCATAAACGTGCCTCTGTCTGCAGGAATACAAATGAACTGAGAGCAGAGGACATGTGTGGTAAGAAGTACGCCAACTCTTTCCTCCCTTATGTTTCATTTTTCCTCATGATTCAGCTTCTCTCAGAGAGCAATGTCCATTTCCTCCACCATAACAAATCATTTGATTTTTCAGTTGCCTTTGGGACATCTCATGTAACACCCTAATCTCCATTTTGCCTTCGTACGTTTGGATCATTTTACTGTGGAGGTATTCGGCCCCGCTCGGAGGTTTTGTCAGGGTGAAAAATGTTAGATCTAACATGCTGAAATCGCTTAAGACCACTTTTAAATAGGACAGAGGCAAGGAGTCGGTGGGAAGAAATTTTATTTGCAACATCTTCTCATCAGATATTCCCCTCGTCATTGTAAATATGCATGACTGCCAATATAAACAGTCTGTAGAAACATAAACGGTTGAGTAAAAAAACCCACTGAGTTTCAAGAATGACCCATGTATTGTCATTTTAACTGGTGTTAAAATGAAAGAATGGCATCGTGTCAAATGACTATCATGGGATTTGAAACGGTTCCATAAACTCAATGGAGAAATAAAATTCTCTCAGCTGAACCATATAAACCTTTAACGCTAGAAAGACCCCGAAACCCACCAAAATGTAAGCCCTCAGCGTGCTTTGAACAAGGTATTCAGTGCTTGTCGGATCTGAAACCCCAACACCTACAGGATACTATGCCGTGCGTCACTTTTTGCAAGCAATACCATTAGCCCTGTCGCAACTATTAGGTAATCGCCTGATGCCTGATCATTTTGCAAAATCGTTAGATTCCACAATCAAGACGATTTAAAGTCAACGTTTCGAATGTGGCAGCAAATTAAATGTGAATTAGGTGTGTTCCCATCAGCTGGGTAATTAAAGTATCCACCTGAGCTCAAGGTTCCAACGTCAAGAAAAAACAGGTTCTTCTCTTTCAGCTCATATGAAACAATATTTGATGCATTCTGAAGCAACGAGATGACAGAGCGGAGCTTATGGCGGCTCTCTTGATTTGCAGCGGAGGAACTCCACTACGGGTGCAACTGTGCCTTCACAACTCTGGGCAAAGTTGTGCTGGAGTTTTCACCCAGCTTATCAGTGCATCTCTAGTAAATATATCTTTGTTTACAAGAAAACTCCACCCCGCACCTTTAACGCAGCACTGGCGACTAGTCTGCTTTGAGCATACTGAGCCCTTTATGGTTCATAGGTTCTTGCACTATATCAGTACAGAGACACTGTAGCATATCTGCACTCTGAGTATTCAGGGTTCATAATATGTTCCCTGACAGCAGATACGTTCATGCATGAAAGGGAAGCAGACATGGAAGTCTGGCTGATAAAAGCCGTGTGTGTGTGTGTGTGTCCGACATGCTGTGTGTTTGAAGAAGTCTTTTGTTGTGGGCCCTGGCTGAGTCACATACAGTCTATTACTGAAGACACAGGCCTGACTCAACAGCAGGCTCTCAAAGGCCCTGATTTACACGGCTCTTATTCGCTCCTCAAATAAAAACTTCACTCAGGCAGCTCCCAAGAATACGCTCAGGTAAGAGAGCAGAAGGAATCCTAAAGCAGACACACATCTCTGACATTAGATGATTTTAAATCAACCAACTTATGCTCCATCGCTCTATTACATACCAACGGTCCCATATGGGTAAGCTCTCAAAACGGTGGCACAGAGCCAGGACCAACACCGCTCCCTCCACACTCCAGGTTCGCGCGGGACTGACCGTGATATTGTGCATCTGTGACATAAATAACACGGCCATCCAGCTGATACTACCGCATCACTCCTCTCGGTGCGCTGACAGACGGGGGCCTCCGCACTTCTCGTGGACACATTTAATCCTGCTGCTGCAGAAAATGAAACTATAATTAAAGGCAGCAGGTTTCTCCTTCGAGGATCCAAAAAAGAAATCTGTTCAGAGGAGTGTTGCTGTGATCAAACCGGATGGTGATCGGCTGCTGTTGATTTACAGATGTCTATAAAACAGCTTGAGGCTCCAGACTGACAAATGAAAAGACCGTTATTTAATTACGGCGGAAACAGAGATTAACTTCAGACATAATGTGAACGAGCCAGCATATCTGTAATGTCTTAGCTTGGCCAATAAGCATCTAGCTTGTATTGTCAGGACTTGCAATAAGGCTGGGTTCTAATGCAATAACACGATCATTTATCTTTTTCAGTGGTATCATTTTTTTAAACAAACTTCTGCTGCTGTCCAAACGAATGATTCTGAGCTAGAAACTATCAAATGAACAATTGATGGTTTTTGAAAACAGTGGAATCATCCTTAATTTGATTATCCATCGTGAAAAATTATAGTAAAAATGTGTCGTTAAGTGTTATTGTCTGTCGGAAAAATAGTCTTTGACTAAATCATTAAATCACAGAATATTTTTTTGTTTCGTCAAGCCTCAATTTGAAAGCAGCTTCCACTTTACTCTGGACTTTTTTTTTGGACCAGTGCACTCTCGGCCGTGGCACGGACATTTAGGCTCTTTGTCTTTGGAGCTTTTCGCTGCTTTGAAAACTCACATAAGCCTGAAGTATCAAAGAGCTGATTGCCAAACCTCTTTTTATTATGCTGCTAATTAGCATTCAACCTAATATGACCCGGGTTGCTGGCAGCGTGAGCAAAGTTTTCTTGAGGTTTTAGAGTATTTTGTCTAACCCTAGTATGCATGCATGCATAATTAGCAGACATATAGATATGCACATACACACACACACACACACACACACACATGTACTCACAGAGAGTGAGTGGAGTAAATGACTGTGTGAAGCTGAGCTCCTCTCAGTCTAATCCCTGAGTGAATGGTGTGCTGTGTGCCAGGCATTCCTCTGTCTTTCTAAGGCTTTTTTGGGGATTAGACCCCACTTACTTCCAGGGGCCGCAGGGTGGGATCAAAGCTGATTGGGCTTTTTGGGTTCAGGGTGATAGTGTGTGGAACAGTGAGCCGCTACTCAGGTAGACTCGCATTGGCGAGGCACCGGAAAACCCGACACCACAGCCGAGACGTGAGACGCATACACAAGTCGCACACACCTGGTTGGGGGTCAAACCTGCGTTAAGCCGGCACACCGCTAACCGGCACCGTGCTGAGTGACGGCTGGCCTGCAGGAGGTAAGGCTTTAAGTCCGGCAATGATCCAAGTATGTCGGACCTGGGCTCGCTGAGGTTACGCAAACACAAATCACAAACGAGGACGATTTGAATCATGGCTCTCATACAGTTTACACAACATAAGGAGCCTTTCACGATGGAGACATAAATGAAGATGTATGAAAGACTATGCAACAATCTGCACCTAATTCTCCTGATCACTCGCACTGCACCGGAGGTTTTACACCGGCTAAACTTACATCCAGAAAAACAGAAGACAGACATGATATGTAGTGACCTCAGAACACTTCAACAGATCCATGCAGCGTCTGACTTTTAACCCGGCAGGGGAAAAAAAAAAAAGGTTTTCTTTCATCCATTTGAGACAGCGTGGAGGAAGTGAACACTACGGTGTGTAAAGTATTTGAGTTACCAAAACAGCCCACAGCAAGACAAACACACAGTGAAGGATAAGAGCTCTGGTCTTCTGTCAGAGATAGAACAGCAGGATTAACGAGGCTAACATGGCGAGTCCCTCTGGGCACACTGAAAATAAACAGAGTAAATCCTCAAATCTACCGGTACTCAGATATTGACAGGAAGTTATGTGGTGTGCAGTGTTCAGGGAGAAAGCCCACACCATGAGCAGACACACAGTGCATGCAGTGGGTGGCACTCATGACTGGATGCAGGAATTTCAAAGGCTAATCCATGCACAGCCAGAGCTATCAGCATCATCTCAATCCTGATGACAAACACTCACATGTTTTTGGAAACTCCCTCGGAAAACAAACAAAATGACCTTCAGAGGATTTCAGCACCCTGCAGATAAGCATAATCACGACAGGCATGAACGAGCAAACAAAGTTGATTATGCGTGCACGCCACACTTCTCTTCATCAGCACGGCTGGGAGATTATTACTCACGAAGGCCTGTGTGAGGCCCTATATCGCTGTTGTCTGGATTAACACCAAACCCCCGACACCCGAAGCCAGCGACGACACCTCAGGCCTGGCCAGTGCTACTCCAACATGTGGTTCTGTCTCATGTCCTCTTCCTCTGGCAGATGGAAACCCTCAAGCAAGCGGGGGTATGTTTGTGTTTTGCACCATTGGAGATAAGTACGCGTGCTCTGTGTGCTCTACAAAGGGAAGATAAGCTAAAGAGGGGCAGAGCAGAGCTGAGCAGTGCAGAGGACCAAAATACAGACACAGGAGGATAGCGGCCGTCTCCAGATCCGGGTCCTGGAGGGTTTGTGCATGGGAACAAAAGAAAAGAAAAGAAAAGGAAGAAAAGAAAGAAAAGGAAGAGACATTTGTTGTCACACCTGTGTGTGTGAATCATGTTGAGGAGGAATTTCTGGCACAACTTCACTGTACTTCCAAGTTGCATGCAGAAGGGAATTGGTCTGAAGAGGTCAAAACACAGGGTTTCTTTCAATAGGGTCATCATACACTTTGCAAAGTAGGTGTGACTAGGAGGAGCTTGAGAAGAAAAAGTAAATTCATATTTATTTATTTTTAAGTATTTGGTCCATTAAGTGCATCTATTCGGGAGGTATCCAAGCTGATATAGAGGAGGTGCTTTCCTAAAAAGTGTCTCTCATGTATGACATACTATAAAACACACTCATTGAAAGCTAAACGTTTACATACTTCAAGAGTTGCTGGAAGACATGTAAAAAACCTAATTGGCATTCACAAACATTGTTTAACAATATAAATAAAAGCACTGCTGCTATTCCTTTGGTTTTAAATGGAAAATTAAATTGGCATGCATCGTGTATCAATAAAAATCATAATTTATTTCAAACGATCAACAAGCTTTCATACCAGACATAAAGAAAAAGACTCTACTCCATATTTTACCATGTAATAAATACAGCAACTTCATATAATGTAGAAATTAGTTTTGGGGGAAATGAATGAGCCGATTTATTAACTGTACAAGTTATAGAGCAGACTCGATTTTGTTGCTAATGTTTTGGCGAACACCAGCGGGGGCCTCTGGATGATTGAAAGGGCTCACTGATGCACTCTTCCTTCTTAAAAGTGATTTCATGTCCAACTCTTTCTCTGGATTTGCCACGGCAGAGATGCTCGGTGATGGAGCGCTGCGGTGTCAATCTGACATCCATTCTCCTTTGCTCTCAGGCTAAATACTGTGACACAGGAACTCTCCCACAGTTTGCAGGCACACTGCAATTTACTGCCGCTGCTACAGATCACTCAGAGAGAGAGAAATGAGAAAACTGCTGGGAATGAAAAATGAAAAGGAGTGAAGATAAAAGAGAAGAAGTAAATAGGAGCTAGAGGGAGGACGATGGGACGCTTCTATTCAGAATGATGGTCTTATCTCTGAAAACTTGTCTCTGAACACAACATGCCCACAGACAGAGCTGACTGTGTGAAGACATGCACACGAGGATGAAAGCACACACACATACAGAGGAGAGGCTCCCATGCGGGGGAGTGCGAGCAGATTACAGGATGAGAGGAAACACAGATCAAAACGTAGCAGAACCATCACTGCCTTCACAGAAACAACAGGCCAAACGAGAAGCGAACAGCGCCGAGGCATCCATCATGTCGCTGCCGTCAGGTAATAAAACAGACTGTGTGATCACAGTTGCAGGTCAACAGGGGTCGGATGACCCCGCGGGGCTCCAGCAGGGGCTGACGTGGTGGATGCTGCTCTTATCTCAGCACCGCATTACAAAGGAACACAAGCTCCCCTTCAAACTCCTCCCTGCTGGCATTCACAAAGCTTTCCAACAACAGCCTTCCCTCGACCCCACACTGTGAGAAACCGCTGATCGAGGAGAAGAACAAACCTCAAGACTCTTTAGTAACATCTATCCGCAATGTAGTAACAACATGGCAATTATTGTTGTTGTTTGGTTTAGGAAATGAAAATAGTAAAAAAAAAAAAAAAAGAAGCCCAAGCTGACATTTTTACATTGTTTGTTTTGTCTGATCAACAGTCCAAAACTCAAAGACATTCACTTTACTGTGATAGAAGTCTAAGAAAACCCCCACAAATATTCACATGTGAGAAGCTGGAGATAGTGATTCTTTGACATTTTGGCTTCAATCAATCAAAACTGTTGATTTTGATCGCTCAACTTATCGATTAACAGTTTTAGTCTGATATTACATAAAATAGTTCATAATCTGTCAAATGATTGTTCCAAAACTCAACGACATTCAATGTATGATTCTATAAAAAAAAAAAGAAAAGCAGCACATCCTCATATTTGAGAAGCTGTAAGCAGAGCATGATTGGAACCTTCGTTTGATAAATGATGTCACAGATCGTATTTAACAACCTGTACCAGCTCACATGTGAGACAGTCTTGAATACGACTTAAAGGATGTGAAGCTGTTGAAAGCATCACTGAACCGCATGTAGGCTGAATAAAATGATTAATTTGATTATGATTCATGGGCGATTCTACTGTTTGCCTTTTTAATTACATGCAGCAACCATCAGCACAGTATTAATCATTACACGAACAGGATTTGTTACATCTGCAACTATCTCATCATTAAAGCAGTTTAAAAGTAATTTAGAGATGAGTGGTCAAGATAAAGATTCAGTGTCCAGTTTAAGAAAGAGGAGAAGTCCCACTAGTCTGCCAGAGACGTACGGGGTCTTTTGTGGTCTTTTGTTTTGTGTGTGTGTTTGCAGTGTGTGTCTGTCTGGCATGCAGCATATGTGTGTGTGTTTTCCAAACATGTGTGTATCCTGTCTGTCCTCCCTTCTTCAGCGCTGATATCTGGCGGTGTGAGTTGTGCTCTGGAGCAGACCTGGAGGTCTTGGCTGACAGTGACCTCACCTCTCCAGGCATTTGGTGCGGCAGTAAAAGCAATGGATGGATGTGTCTCACTGTCTGACTGCAAGCCCAACAAATGGACAGTACATTAAGGTATGACACACTGGGAGATAAGGAGAGAGTGCTTGCGCTACTTCGCAGTAGTCGAACACAGACAGGTTAAAGTACAGAGCGGCTGCTTATTAAGGATTTCAAGATGCAGCGGTCAGCCAAAAACCATCAGCGGCACCTCTCATGAGCTCTTAATCCTCTTACTCACCCTCTGCTATTCAACACGTTTTAATTGATTCATAAAAGTCACTATTAAGAGATTAAGTTTCAACATCCACACACGAAACATGAAAGCTAATTGCTGACTTCGTGGGCTGTTTCTGTTTTATCTGCAGACTGTTAAACTACTGATGAAAGCTGTTAAAAACAAAAGTGACAATTTACGGCAAACCAACCCTTAAAACTCAGTCTACACCCATCTACATTAAGCTATTCACCAGACCACTTTACATAAACAGAAAAAGTCTTTCAGTTGAAAGCTTCAGAATAACACATGACGTCACTCGGCGGTGAGATGATCAGACTCAACACAAGAGGAAAATTAAAGCGGTTTTATACTGTTTTAGCACTCAAGTCCTCCTCCCTGTGTCTGTGAGAGGGTGAAAAACTCAAAAAGTGCAAAGGGTTACCATAATTCATACATGAGATCATGAGCCTAAGGGCTGATTTCAGAGCGACAAAGTATCTTGTAGCTGTGAGTCATGCAGACTACACTTCTGTGTCTCCCAGCGCATCCACTGAGCTTATTTACACGGTGGTCATATGACAGTGAGATAGGTAAATAATATTTTGTCAGACTTGTAAAGGGTCCAACAAGTCCTTAAAACAAAACAAAATATGATTTGTCCTTTCCAACAACAAACAATCCAATGCTGTCATTCTTCTTGGGAGGAAAGTCAAGAAAGGGTCAGTCCATCCAAATGGCAAACTATTATTTGCAACACAGTGAGCGCCACAAACTGAAATCCATTTGCATCCAAAACAACGACCATAATGATGAATTTCGAGGCCGACCTAGAATTATGTATGAAAAAACAGTAGCTATTCTTGCTCGAGGTAGTTTTCGAACTTGGGAGTTCAAAATGGCCACTTTTTGACTCGAAAATGCAAAAACACGATTGAGTTTCAAACAAGCATCAAACATGACAGCAGCCGTTCCCTTTCTCTCATACAAGTCCTAAACTTGTATGTGGGATACTGAAACATTCTGCAGACAAATATAAACGTTGTGCTCCACAACTTCCCAAACAGGTCCAGGGATTTTGTGACTGGGGGTGTTAAGGACGACTAACTAGTGTTCATCAAAAGATATGGTTTCACAAAGTCTCTGTGGACTCTTTCATCTTGTAATGTGGTAGAAATAGTATCTAGCCTATGGCATGAACGTGGTGCAAGCTGTCCTTGGCCAATAAGCAGGTCCCTTATCCCTCTGCACAGTCGACTGCACCGCACGATGCCATTCCCTTTCAACATCTACACTTTTCATCAACAATTCTAGCCCAACTTTCATTCAGACGTCAGCATCGGAGTCAAAATGCTGACGATAGCCATCCGCGCTCCACCCGTCTGCTGCACACAGCCTCTCAGATCGGTCCTTCGAGCTCATCCAGAGAGGAGGGCGGCTGCTTGCTGCTGACAGGAGCTGCCTCGGTCGTGCCCGAGAGCCTCCTGAAAAACTCTGCTGCACTTTTGGAAGAAAAAGTGAACCGGCGGTATCTGCGTCTAAGGTTTCTGCGCTGTCAGGTGCAGCTAGGGGAAAGGAATTCCAGCTTGGTGGAAAAGAGCTGCTCTGATGGATGAATGATATTGAGCAGTGTTTGTAATTCATCTCCCAGCGTGCCCTCTCCTCTCTCTGTGCTGATCGGGGAGTGTTTTTAGGCCTCCGTCACAATAAGTCATCCACAGAGAAAGTATTAATCCACTGCTGAGACTCAACTGTCGCTCTTATCCAGCTCTGGAGTCTCCATATTGCTGACTACAGTTTTCAGTCTTCAGTGTAGATGAAGAGAAAACAGGGGAATAAAGTACAACCATGTATTACAAGGTGCACTCAATTCTCCCCGGCTATCGCAGTTAAACGTCTTCCTCGATGTTGAGGCACTTGTATGGTGCTGTAATCACTCTTTTGATTCACTGATACTCAGGCGCTAAAAGGAACACATTGTGCTCCCTTAGCATGACCAGCTCACTACATACAGCTCTGAAGAAATTTAAGACCGACACCGAATGAGTATGTCAAGAAATATCCTGTGCTGGTCTTGATACGGTGCTGCCACTTAAGGAACAATACTTGCTATTATTCTGCAGGAAAGCACAAACCCCTGCACCCCTCATTTCTCTGCCCTTTCACCCCTTTGGCATCCCTTTGGCTACCCAACCACACGCAGGGGGTAGCGGTGCATGGACTGTGAGACAGAGCACACAAAGACTCGGGAGCCTCAAATCTAATTTTACTTCTTAAGTTCGGTTACATTATGAAGAGATTAGGTACCTCAAAGGAGCATTGTGGTTCTGGCTCGTAGAGGAAGTAGGAATGATGCTCATCACGGTTATTACTTCAGCCTGTTCTTTGTCCTTTTAACAGGAACAGGAACAGGCCTTTCCAGTTAAGAACACCCCTCCATTTCCCCTTCTCTCCATGTCCCTTATAATATTTTCCCCTCGTCTGGCTTTACACAACAGTGCCATCCCATTTCTTTGCAAGTGTCAGCTTGTGAAAACAAGAGGAGGTAAAACACATCCTCTTTTCTCTTGCCTTTCCTACCCGGCGGCGCTTGGGGAAACGTGTCCCATTGGAGTCGTGCCACCCGTTCATTAGTACAGCCAGTCTCGTTTTACACACTCATCTCTTTCTGCATCTAGGAGAGAGGGAATAGATATGTGCCCCCCCCCCCCTTTGAGGGAGGCCAGAGGGAAGAGAGAGCTGAGCTCCGAGTCTCAGGACAAACTGTAATTCTCCACTTTGTCTCGGGGTCGAGAACCCATCTGGCCGCAGATTTTGTAACTCTGCTTCAATAGGGCTCTGTCTACTCGAGTAGCCAGGTTTACACAGGCAAAGTGAAGGGTTCATATCAAATGCATGAACTGAGAATAATCCTTTTGGTCTTTTGTAAATAGGATGTAATGATGGGGGATGTCCAAGAAGGGTAACCGCTTTGCAAAGGCCAATTTGTGTGCAGGCCGTGGTTCAGTACCAGATCCTCTGAACTGTACAAGTGTAGTTTCTGACACATCAGCATCAACATTTACCTAATTTCACATCGATACAGAGTCAAGTTTGTAATATACACAAAGTACAAAAACAACTACAAATATGTAACCACTGTGCACATCCACAGAATGTTTACAGTGAAAGCTTTTACTGTTCCTCCTCATTCTCTTTACTTCTGTAATGCGTACAAAGAGAAGCATTATGTCATTTTGTGGATGTTTTTATCCAAACTACCTGACTGAGTCTCAGGCGTGCACACATTTCAGCCCCAATGAGACTTCAACCTTGAAAGCCACATGTATGTTTGACCATTCAGGGTTTGCAGAGTTGCAACAGAACCTGTGGTCGTAGCTGATGCCGTAAAGAACATGCTTTCGCCGTGGAGGGCTGCAAATAACGGATAATTTCCATTTATTCATCTGCCAATGTGCCAGTGATTTACTGCCCTGTCAGGCAACGCATGCAACGCATGCAACTCATATACAGTGTGTCTGCATTCAGAAAAAGAGAGAAAGTGAGCGCGTGTCTGTGTCCTGTACCGAGCTTATTGATTACAGAAGAGTCAGCAAGTTCAGCGTGTTTGTGCCACCCGAGTCATCTGTGCTGTAATTCATGTCGAACATAGTCTGAGTCACGTGTCTGTCTCGACATACAAACTTGATTTATGTGCGTCTTTGCTTGTGGGGAGCAGGTGTTTCAAAAACATGTCCTGCGTGTGTGCTCGTGTTTGTTTGCTGCCAGGCTCCGGCTGTGAGCGCAGTATGAATGAGTGAGAGAGCCATAAACACCTGAGGAAGCAGGAACACACAGACTGAATTTATGGTCCCGATTGAGGCAGGGGAGGGAGAGGGGGGGGGTCGTCATGCACAGCTCGGCTCTGGCCGTGGCGAGGGTCCAACCAAAACAACGGGGCTGTTAAAGCCCCCCTCTGGATGAGTCCCAGGGGGCAGCGGAGCGGACGGAATGCAGGCCTGGGTTTAGAGGTTCAGGGGTACGTCCTGTTGATAATGAGCACACCCCGCTGGGCCTCTCTGGTTCTGAGCCCCTGACACTGCCTCACCAGCGCGCCGCCACAACCTCTTCCTGGACTAGTCCTGGACCACTGAAGCATACCACACTTCCTGAACAATGTGAACATCACTCTGTGAACCTGAGATGATCCCAACGAGATGCGCGTCTGCAAGCGAACAAGAAGCCGGTAAAAGGAAGTGCCGTCTGTGCGGCACTGTAGAATGAAGATGCCAGAGTGTGCGTGGATATGAAGAGAAGCCCCTGAGACACGACCTCAGACGATGCAGCAAAGGAGATTCGAGCCCTTTCCTAAATGATGCATGTCTTACATGCTCTAGTCGTGCAGGGTAAACAACACTGCAGCGCTGAAGACGGCTTGAAGTGTAAGACAAGCAGCAGCCTTTAAACCAGTTGGTTTTAAAGAGCACATGCTGCTTATTGAATTACCGGCAGTACGATCGTTTTGCTCTTACATTGTGTGATGTACAATCAATGTACGATAATTTAGACATTCAGATGGTCGTCAATGTTAAATTTAGTTCCACAATAGTGAAATGAGACAGAGCTGGTTTTTAACCATGAAACATTGATTATGTCAATAATCTATGATGAAAGCCTGACCCTGGGTCTGAAATAAATCACAGTATCGAATCACATTTCTGCAGATCTTGGATATGTGGTTACTCAAAACTCTTGGTGACTGTATTTCACATTTCAACTTAAGATTGTGAGGGTTTTCCTGCGACCAATTTGCTTACATGCTAGAATTCATAGTGTGCCTGCACAATATATGAAATGTAACCACATTAAGACCATAATAAACACTGGCCTGTAGTCGGAGCCCATTACAGTCCAATAGATGTAGTATGAAGAGTATCACAGACAGTTGGCATATTTATATACGATCGGTTGCAAACTCAGTTCTGGGTACCCTGATAGTTGGTAGTGGGTACGATAGTTTGCCTTTAATTAGGATAACTCTACACCAAGGTGAACACACAAAGACGCAGCTCTCTCGTCTGCGACTGTACAAACAATCTTCCTGTAAAGTCCCACCTCACCAACTGTGTGTAGCTTCAGCTTTATATGAGACAAGTTCTATCATCCTCTGCTCTTTCCTCTTCTAGCGGATCCAGCGAGGTCATTTCTCTGTTGGTCAAGACGATGGGCTCCTCTGTCTAGTTTGGATGTCTCTAATTAGGCCGACTGCTGGTGCAGTTCATCCAAACCTCGTCTTCAGTCGAGAACTAATCACAACCATCAGCCCCACTCTACTCATCACCGCTGAGCAGCGTATCACAAGCACATGAGCAAATGGAAATATATATGCAAAGACCAGCACCAAAATAGAGCTCACGAGCTCAGACGGGGGCAATGGCTTTTAAATTCTACAAGTTATCCAAGAGTGCAGCGTTTAGTGGCTGGGAAACTGAGACCGAACCGGAGGGGGGGGGGGGGGGGGGTTTGGGAGGTCTGTGATACGAGAGGCCATAAATGATGTCACCACGACATGCCACAGCGACATCTCTGATGTGGTGGTCTGTTTGTGGTTTAGTATACATGGGAGTGGAGAAGGTTTGAAGGTCGGCTTCATAAAATCCCCACCCACTGAGCCACAACACTGGAGCGTCTCTTATGTGGCGTTGAACATGTTTATGAACTCATAACAGTCACAAATGAGTAGCTACATCATCAGGGCGACTGGTGGGAGTGTACAACAGCCACAGACTGATACAATGTCAGAGAATAATATTTGATCTAAAAACAACTGTTTTTATTGTATTTGTGTGGCCTACATCCACAGCGGGGGCTGAGGGTGAGACAGCAGTGAGGAGACATGACTGGATTTTACAGCGATTGACATGACTGATGTCATAATCAGAGGATGAAAGCGTGAAGTTTAGTTTGAGTTGAAACTTTAATTGAGAGAAAGTCTATCTGCAATAATTGCTGATTGACTAATTGGTTACGTTTGCTGACTCCAGCTTATCAAATGTTCTGGTTTTTCTTCGTTTTTAAAATGTTGTCACTAACAATTTGAATACATCACCGTTCGCATATTTCACTGATTTCCTGTTTTGTCTCGACTGTTGTGTTTTTAGTTGTGTTGTTTACTGTATGTTGGAGGACCACAGTGGAAATTAGAATTTTTCGGTGTTTTTATTCATCAAAAATTCAATCAATCCATCGGTTCATCAAGAAAATAGTCACCATCTTAAATAAAAGGGCAAGTAAAAGCAAAAGTAGGTAATTCAAAATGCACTTCACAGCTTGACGAAGCTACAGAAAGATGGAGAAGGAAGATGAAGACAGAAAAAGACAGAAAAGTTGATAATTCTGACAAATGAGAGATAGTGATTTGCAATAAGCAGGATTGGGTTCATTGAACTCATCACAGCTGTATGGAACCAACCGGACCCGAGGCGTACCCGCTCCATCGCTGCTGCCATTGTCTTTGCACCGACGTCAAAACCCCAAATGTGCTTCATTACCTTCTCAGCGCTGTGTTAAACAGTACCGACATCATGCCACTCTATACCGTCAAGATGAGAGATGGTGATGTTGAAAGGCAGCGAGCGGACGGGGTTAATGCAGCTTCAATGGCATCAGCTGCTGAGCGGATCAGAGATGAGAGGAAGGAGATAGAGCCCACACCTCCAGTAGTGAAGGAGGACTTAAAAGCCTTTTTCTTTTCTTTATCTGTCTACATGATAAAAGCGCCGTTACGAGTTCATGTGGCCTTATCTTGGCCAGGAAGAGAGCGTCTTTCTTCTCTCTACTCCTGATTGCGTGATCCGTCTGTTTGTGGGTCACTCCGTAAGCACACTAGTCCACTTAAACTACTGGGCGAGGGGAAATGCCTCTGCTTTATTGGGACAGAAGAATACTCCAGCTGCCATTGCATGTGTGTGTGTGTGTGTATCTATTTTCATTGCTAAAAGTTTTTTTTGCAGTGCTGACTTGACCCACTTTATGGGAAAAACAGTTTTCAATGCACTCCCGGGGGAAGTCTTGGGAAATAATAAATAAATCAGTAAGCAGAAGAGGCATTTCCAGTCCAGGAGCCAGATACATAAAACTTGACTCAGAATCAAGGTTAAGTATGTATGAAACTTTAAAAAGTTTCAGCGAAAGAATTGTGCTTCTGCATTTCTCGAAGCTCACTGCCATTTATGTTAGAGTTGAGAACGGACTAAACGCCAGGAGATGCAGGTAAGCAAATGGACCTATACTTCGTGTTGTCAAATAAACTATTATAATAAATAAGAATGAATGAATGAATCTGGCAGGAAAATTATAGTCTACCATAACTTTAGCCTTCAAATATTACAGTCAAACATAAACCATGTAGGCATAGGAAGTCATAAGTATAATCTGATGACCGTATTATTCAACAGACTGCTCTGTATGTGGTTTGCATTGAACATCCATGAAAAAATGTCATGATATTATCAGAATTCCAATTTAAATACCTGAGCCCTTATAGGACGTATCATTTTGGGATTTTTCATGAACCTGATGATACCAGCAGACACGTACGCAAGAATTGAGTTGGTTTTACGTTGGTTGTTTTGTGTCTTCAGTGGTGTTGTTTGATAATTATTGACTACAATGACAATTCCCCTGAGCAAAGCAGCGTGACCTCGAAGGGTTGGACTCTCCCATGTCTCATCTCATCTGGGGCCCTCAGCCCAGTTTGCCTTAACTTCAGCTGCTTCCAATTTGGGCTCAAGCACTTGTGCTGCGCTGGCCATTTACATAACCATGAATATCAGCTGCTGTGGCCTTTTTCTGCATGCCGGCTACAGCCTGCCTCCCTGTATGTATGTGATTTATGTGTCCTTGTGGATCTCGTCTCATGAGGACATAAATACTCTGGATTTGGCTAATTCTGACACTTAAATCTGGTTTTTTTTGTGAATGAATTGGAGCAAGAGGAGCATAACATATTGAACACCCGCTAATGCAAACACAGGGGGATCCAGGAATGTGACTGAAGGAAAAGAGGAGGGCTGAATGAGAAGCTGACTCCATGTTTGTCTGTGTAAATGACTTTGACGGTGCTGCTCTGTGTGGTCGAAGAGGAGTGGAGGTCACCTGCTCTTTTTCAGCTCCCTCCCCTCTAACCTCAGGCTGGGGTCGCTTCCCTAACAGCTCCTAAAGCCTGCTGCCATTAAAGCAGCTAATCACGCCCAACAGCTGCATCCCTCACTGTACAAATCCTCAACACCTCCACCCACACGTTCACTCTGGCAGTCAGACAGACGCGTATACCGCCGTCCACGTACTCCCACTCCTCGGTTGCTAATGGCAAGCTGCAGCCGACTGATGTTTAAAGCGCGGGGTGTTAGCGTGCAGGCCTGCGATAAGCCACGCTGAGCTGTGAAAACACAGATTACATTTCTGCGGCTTATTGCAGACAGCGGGCCGATGCCTCCCAGCCATAACGTAATTGCGACCCAAAAAAACCGCAGCCTCCGCTTGGCTGCGAGATATGGCTTGATGGGACCCCCCCCCCCCCCCCATGACAGCCGTGCTAATTCAAACCTACGGCCCCCCATATGTTGTGCTGCATGCCGGCCCCCTCCTGCGATAAGCTGCACCCATATTTATTTTAAGTGCCGTCCTGTCATCAATCAAAACAAAGCAAATATCTACTGCTGTCTCCTAGTGCCGTCTTCACACTTTTAAGACTTCATCACAATTAACATACAGAGGGCAAAGTCCAAAATAATGAACTTGACTGATATACACAACTGCTGAGCGTGCAGTCATCCTTCAGCGCTGCACTGTATATTGACACTGATGCAACCTGTACGGGTTTGAGGCTTTGAGAGCCAGCTCTAATGTAATAATGTTGCTTTTATGGGTTACATTTGATATTCTTGTGTCGCAAAATTGCTTCTAAATTAGGTATAATTGTGATATTTGTGTTTGATGTAGCACAACTTAGGATATCCCATCTAAAAACAAGCATTTACTTACTTGGAATGCCAAAGCCAACCAGGCATACATTAAATCCCTGCTTCTAGCAAGCTTATGAAAGAGCTTCCATCTGAAAATACTCAGCCTTTTTTTCCTTTCAGCTCAATCAGAGATAAAGACGATTGTGTTCCAGGTCCACAAGTAAGACAATATCTCCCAAACCGCATAGAAAACAATTAGGACCCAGTAATTACACCACTGGCCTGGAATTCCAGCCAAGTCCTTGAGGTTAGGGTGAGGAAATAAGAACAAGAGAGTGAACGTGAAAGGTTCCTGTCTGATGCAGTGCTATCTTAGTGCACTTGGACTGTGATGGCTTTAGTTTATCAGCCCGGGTGTGATGTAATGTTTTGCTTTTGGAGCCCTCGGTTTGAGTGCGACATGCCAAAAAGCCTCACGAGCCTGTGTATGACTGGATGACAGCATGGCGTGAACTCTTCCCATAATGTTCTCTCATTATATCTGCTGCTGTGGAAACGCATAATCTAAAACAGAGACACTATCTTTTCTTCAGTTGTTGATTTACATATGTTGACCAATCGACTGGCAGGCAGACGGGTGAGGACGGAAGGATGCGAGAGAAAACAACTCTCTCATCTCCAATTTAAAATATAAGCTTATCAAGACCGTGCTCTCAGCCTATAACGCACCTCCTGTCCTCTCTTGCACCTTAAAGCAGCCCCAGAGTCCTGCTGGTATGGACATTGTTGAGATCTGCTGTAATGCAGACTGGCCTTGGGAGTCAGACGTGGCCAGAGGCTTTTGGGTTGGGCTGCTGAGAGAAGGGTGGAAGTCAAGGCAGGGCGGGCGTGAGTGAATGAGCGGATCATACACATTTTCCACAGTCTGTGAAAAGCAGACAAGCAGAGGAAAATGGATGATGGGAGCAAAGGTATATAACCACTGAGATGCTGGGACTCCAAAATAGTTTTTTTTTTTACAGATATATGTATTCGGTGTTCGTTATTTATGAGATTTATGAGATCAAAAGCAATATGTTTTTAATGTCCGACCTAGACAGAAGATTTCGAAAAGAATGATAGTTGTTTCTTCTGTTATGTAACAGAGGTACTTTTTGTTTCATCCAAACTCGAGGTCAAACAAGTGCTCAAAGCCGTCTGGGAATCCACAAAGAGATGCGTAGAGATTTGCAGATGGAGCCACAAACGGGTATTAGGAGCCTGTATTTGAAACTTGCACCCACTGAACTATGTGTGCAGCTCGGCAACATTATGGCAACAGATTTAAGAGCAATCCGGTCTCCAGCTTTGCCCGTGCGGCAAGCTTTTATTTCTCCTTAAAGCAGGGCGAATGAGGCAGACAGCAGCGGGGTATCAGGTTCTGCGCTGGCAAGAGGTTCTGCTCATGTGGCAGGAGCGGAACAAAGCGCCGGTGGCCCTGGAGCATCCATGGTGCCCGGAGAGTAAAGGGCCTGTGAATGGGACCTGTCACTTCTACTCAGCTGCCGCCTGTGATCTAAGCCACCCGGAACGACGCTCAGATAAGTGGCTAATCCCAGCATCCCCGCTGGCTCGACACCCACCTACTGCCATGACAACCGGGGGGGAATCTCCTCCGGCAACAACTTAATTGGATAATTTCCTCCCTGGTTGACTGCGTGTTCCTCTGCTTTTGTTAAGTAAAGTCTGGGTTATCAATGTGTTCTTTGACTTTGAAAGCGAGGAAGCTCTAAAACAAGCAGGACATTCAGGCAGTTTGGAAGTGGAGACATTTCTCCAGCTGAAGCCTCACTGCAGCAGCCTCCAGGCCACTGGGAGGGCAGAGAGTTGCTCGCCGTTCACCTGGGAGTGGTAGCATAAACAGCCTTTCAGCAGCACAAATAAAGTGACCACTTTAAACACTGTAAACATTTATTGTCCTTTGTGTCGCAAAGCCTGACGATTCACGTTACACCCAGTCGAGTCCTGGGTCACCACATAAACAGACGCTCCGCCCTTCTCCCCAGACTGCAGAGACACGGGGGCCAGTGCCAGGGGAAGCCATTATCCACTGTGTGCGTGTGTGTGTGTGTGTGCGCGTGTGTGTGTGTGTGTGGTGGGCAGCTACTGTAGTTGAAAAATGGAAACATCAGTGCGAGCATGAAGACTTGGTTCCAGCTGGACCATAAAACTCAAAACCACACTGAAGAATCAACCCTTACGTAGTACAATGACTGTAACGATGAACACATTAAAACTGATTAATAATGTGCAAGGATCTGACTCACCCTGAAGAGGCTGAAGGATCTGATTTCGGAACTTCATTGAGAAGAATGAAGCTGGCTTATGTAAGCCTAATGGAAATCACTCCTGTTTCAAAGTATTACTCACATGTATTGGAAGGCACACATGCAGAGGGATGCAGATGGTGATAAATGGATAAGCGTAAGGAGATAGAGAATGATGAAAAGAGGAAACAGAGACGCACTCAACCAGTTTTCAGTCCTAGACTGTGAAAATGGCCCCCTTCTAGAGCCCCAACTGTTCACTTTATATCAGCTGCTGTATAACTAACGTGTGCATGTGTCTGCGAGGCCTCCTGTCTTGACTTACCTTCTTCACAGACAGCGCCGCTGAATCCTGGACAGCACCTCCACTCCAGAGAGGTCACAGTGCGATACACCACTTTATAGGAAGGTCTAACCACGGTCCTGTAGCTAAAACAAACACACACACACACACGCACAAATGTAAAGCCATCACACACATACAGGGAATGCTGTCTGTGTGTGCACTGTGACTCTGGGAGCTTTTTGAAGCAAAAATAAATGTGTCAGCGCATCTGTGATCCAGTGAGTTGCTGGAGTTATTTTTGATGAATTTGTATTTTTCATTTGAAACTGGTGTAATTTGATCTCTTACAGGTGAATCCACAAAGAAGGGATTGCTGCTGCTGATAGCACCGTGCTTTGTGCATCACTTGCAGCCGCTATCTCCCCGATCTCAAGGTCGGATCCACAAAGAAATGTTGCGCTAACGATATTACAGCACAATCACACTCATACAGTTTTGCATCTGATTGCAATTTTTCATGTAGCATTGTCGGCAGAATAAAGGCAGAGAGAAAAATAAAAAATAAAATTTCAACCCAAGGAATTAAAGACAAGTATTTGGGATTTAATATCCCAGTCTGTCGGTATAAATGCACTAATGTCACGATCAAGTCTCTGACGAGGCTAATAATTTCACTGTAACTGTGAGTTGTTTTTGCAATGAGGCTCGATTGCATGATTTGCAGAAAGGGACTGATTTCGCACCAAATGTATGCATATTATCTCATTTCAATACATGCTAATAGCACAGGAGCACAGAGATGCTATTTGCTTGGCAGCACAGTTACGGGTGCATTTCAATCTTTGCAGGTTCTCTGAAAATGACACGGTTTCTTTTTGTTGTATTTGTCTCAGTTTAGCGGGCACAAAAGCTGTGGGATCCTTTTGTGAATTCACCCCTTTGTTTATGGCGTAGAGAGAACAGTTAACCCTCCTCATTTACGTTTATTATTTCCTTCATGTCCCACAATGCCTTTTGTCTACCGCCAGGAACTAGTGTGAACTTGTATGAACTTTATCAGTAGTCCGTTACTCACAACACAACATGTGGTGCAGCTGCGTTGCCTTTTGATCTATTGTTGAGAACTTGGTATTGATTTCCTCTTGAATGACTGATGATTCACTCACTGTCAGCAGAATGGGAAGAACAAGAAAACCTGGAGGAATTGCAACATGATAGTGCGTAAGCGTGGTTACTACTCCTCTTTCACGGAGATGGCCACCATGATCCTGCAACAGCTCAGAACGGACAAACCAAACACTGGTTCCAGACAGAGACATGTCCTGTGGGCCACTATAGTTCTCCTACACAGTCAAAGTCCCAGAAAGCTGCAGGTCTGCTGAGACCCTCAGCTCATTTAAATCAAGATTGAAGACCTTTCTGTTTGCTGCTGCCTTTAATTGAACCACTTTCAATTCATATATTAATAAATTTCCTGCATTTCTGCATTTTACTACTGTATTTTATTTCTTGCACTGTTTTTTAATGTTTTAATGCAATGAATGTTCTTAATTGTTTTTAAATCTCCTTTTCTTTTGCCTCATGTTTTGATGCTTTTAATGGTTTTATGTGAAGCACTTTGAATTACCTTGTTGTTGAAATATGCTGTACAAATAAACTTGCCTTGCCTTACACGCTTGAACCACAGGAGAAGTTTCAGATGCTACAATATGCATCCGTTACCAAGAGCAACTAGATACTAACAAACTGTAGATCTTCTTTTAAAATGACCTGAAATGATATTACAGATCTTTTATTTTAGGTAAAACTGGTGGCGACTGTGGCTTTGCAGCCATTTTGCTAATGGTTTGATTTGTAGTTTTTTGCTAAGTGGGAGATAAAAGTCAAAGAAGAAGAATGACAATGATTATTATTATTTGCTATTAAACGCCACAATAGAGAAAAGGAACAAAATACCTAATAGCACTCCCACAGAGGCTGTTTGAAGCATTTTAAAGTGGCCTATTCACCATAAAAAGCTCAGCAGTAAAAGTTGTGGTAAAGTGGCCTTCTCACCTGCCTCCTGTACATCCCTGCGGCCAGCGGCACGTCTGGTAGACCCGCTGCAGCATTGTCCCATTCTGCACCTGGCAAGTCACGGTCTTGGTGACCGTGTGAGGACACCAGTTCCTGAAGGGAGAAATAGAGTGAGCGACAACATAGAAATACAGATTACAGAATAAAACAGCAGTTGTCATTTTTAGCTACAGAATAAAATCACATTTTCAAAGTAAATAATTTAAGGAAGAACGGTTCCCCACGCAGTCACATTGATTATGCTGTTTGTTTCCCCGCGGGTTCAGGTTGTTCCATCCCTTCCCCCATGCTTTTGTTTTGAAACGTCTTTATGGTGTTTGCATGGCTTTAATCAGTCACGAGATTGGCAGGAGTGCATTGTGGGCTGTATTTACACTGCGGTCTCTCTCTCTTCTATCAAAACACATCGGTTTTGTTTGCATTTGGCCCTCAGAAGAGGTTAAGTCCCTCAGGACGGAATAAAGAGGGGGACGAGGTCCCATACGGAGATTAAAGTTTTTCAACATGGTTCGTTTTGGGTAATGAGTCCACTTCCTTTCCAGAGAGGCTTCGGGAGACATAGTATCAGGAGCCGCTGAGGTTAAGATCTGATACTGAGATATCGCTGATTAAAAAATGTTCACACAGTAAAGCATTCAAAGCCACCATTCGGCTAAAGGCATCAAATCATGTTACTATAATTAATGGTGATTTATTTGAGAGCTAATCGGTTTGGTTTAAATGACCCCTCTAAGGGGAGCAGATATCTGTTCCTGATAGTGTAGGGGCAATGAGATGTGTTCATGAGAAACGTTTAGCTGGACAGCCCAGCGTCACCTCATCCCTCCACTGATCAGATCAACAAACCACTGAAGGCTGCTGCTTACTCTTCTTTTTTGCTTTAATGTATGTAAACACACTGAGGCTGTTTGAGCTGCCATATGCCACTATTATTTTATTAACAACAAAGTGTACAAATAATCAGATCACATGGCTACAGCTGGAGTACAATTACTATGGCCTGTGTTTACACAATCAGTAGATGTATAGAAAGGGGGCCGTATGTGGAAACCACAAAGAGGCCGTGCAGCTCCTCACACAAAACTACACTTTGTGTGTTCTGCTGCCAATGTGTTTCCAAGAGTGGGAGTGTGTTCCCCCCCAAGTCTGTTTGTCAATATGTGAGACCATATGTGTGTGTGTGTGTGTGTGTGTGTGTGTGTGTGTGTGTGTGTGTGTGTGTGTGTGTGTGTGTGTGTGTGTGAGGGACAGTTTACACTAAAGGAAACTGCCGATGGCGGAGGATGAGAAGCAGCCCTGAACCAGCTCCAATTAACGATCCCCACATGTGGTGGTGGGACGCACACACACACACACACACACACACACACACACACACACACACACACACACACACACACACACACACACACACACACACACACACACAGACCTGAGCCAGCGAGCAGGGGCACCTCTGAGAAATGTCTGGAAAAGACTGCAGGTATTTCCTTTTGATGTGGCTTTTTCTCTGCTATACTTTAGTCTGGATTATTGATTCATCTTGATGTTTTCCATTTATGTAATAATAATAATGTAGCCTACGGAGTAAGGACAGTCTGAAAAAGGTTCGCCAGAGTAATGTGTGAGTCTGAGATAACTTGTTCCAGGGACTACTTAAAGTGTGAAAAAGTAAGACACAGTTTGAATTAACACTAAACTTCTCAAGTAAAGCGAGCAGAGAATTCATCTGCCACATATGTCATTTTAATACAAGCCCACCCGTCACCTATCTTAGTAAATCCATCAGCCTTAAGGCTACAAAAATGAACTCAGATCTATATGATTACCCCATAATTACTTTCCCTTGTCCAGAAAAGAAATTGCTCTAATCATCAGTGGAAAATGTCAGACATTGAAGGAGCAGCTGTGGTCAGGTAGAGTGCGGAGTACCAGGAGGGGGTACTAAGCCCAGCTCCTCCCTACCACTTATCCTCCAGACCCAACAGATAAACATCTGCATTTCCCAGGCTGAGACCAGGTTTCACCTGGGAACAGCTAAGATTGTCACCAGGGGGTACGAGGGGGGGAGGTGGGGGTGGGTTTTATGGTCTCCCTCTCTCTCTCTTTGCTTTGCACTTATGCAATTACTGAGGAGGAAATGCCAACTGCTGCTGCTTCAGTGAATGAAATGAACAAAAGCAGTTGGCATAACAGAGTTCACAATTTCCCAAATGGCTTGACAACCAATAGCTGCAGTACCTCCGTAACTGATTTACACAATACGTAAAAGTACAGCGCTGCAAGAACAACACTTTCTCCGCTGCAAAGAGGATGGAGATGCTTTAAAACAATAAAGGTAACATCACTATATCTCCTCTGGGATGTGGAAGACTGAAGATTAAAAATCTGTTTTATTTACAAGCCCCGCAGCAAATAACTTTTCTCATTGTGTTACTATTATACAATGGGCCACGGATATCGCCTTCATCCAGGGACACTTGGTGTCTTTAAATCTAAAATGTTTCAGAGTCAACCCCCTCCTCTTACACGAGGCGTCCTTGGGTTATGAAGTGTGAAACCCACCAGCACCAAGCAGGCCCTCAGTGAGTATCAGGTCTCTGAGCACACATGGCACGCTGAACGCCAGGCCCAAGCGAAATAAATCATCAACCGTCGCGCACAGCCAACAGTTATGAAAGAAATCTTCAACCCTTAACGAACGGAAAAATCAGAGCTTCGGCCCATCTGTTCCTCGACGGTACAGACGCCAAGACAGTAAAACGTTGGAGGGAAACAAAAGCGTGCTGAATGCGGAGTGCTAAATGAATGCAAACGCTGACAGAGAGCCCATGAACTTGTCCAAAAGAGCTTAAACAGGTATTCTAGTAGCCCTCATTTGGCCTTGTACGCTATGAAGGCTGCATCTTTCATGCTTGCACAGAGTTAGTGCAGCAGACTGCGTGGGGAGGAAGAAGCTGGGAGCTGTGTGAACTGACAAGATCGCTAACGAGGGCAAAAACAACTGGTGAGACTAGAAACTCACTTTCCATCTACCCATCCATTCACGTACTGTGGGAGGAGGAGCACTCAAATGCAGCATGGATAGAAATGTGAAGGAATTTCTCTGAGATTTCTGTCTGTGGGAAAAATACTCGCGGAACAAAGGACAAAGACAGATGTGGCAAACGGCCAGACAGAGGAGAGGAGACAAAGGTTATTTTATCATAAGGGTCACACTTCCGCTGGGTACAGGGAAATGGAAGGAGAGACAATTATGAAGCACTGTTGTTCCCACGGGATACAGAGGAGGTACATGATAAATGTGGCACAACAAAAAATGACAAAGAGAAAAAGAGAGGACATTCACAGGGACATGAATAAAGAGAGAGGGATACAACATTCCTGGAGTCGTGAGCTTCAGCTTCTAGGAAAAACAGAAAGAACCGGAGCAACCTATACGAGACGTCGTGTATATCATAGTGTAAGAATCTGAAGACAGTATTGAATGATCAATTAACAGAGACTATTAGGGCTGGGCTATCATATTGCAGGTTCAAAGATGCCATGTGTTTTCCATGTGCAGAAGCACCTCAGTGAGGCCTTGTAGGTCAGGGATAAGTGACTCTTCACAGCGGCCTCAGAGGAACGAGGAAAACGCTCATTTGTCTTTGTCTGTTTTCAGCTTTCAGACCTGGACACCTGTGAGCTCTGAGAGTGTCTGTGTGTAACGGGTTGGTGCATCTTTAAGTGTTTCCGGCTGGAAGTACAAAGGGAATTCCTCTGAACTGAGGAAATCCCATATATATATATATATATATATATATATATATATGTCACACCGATGGCTCCATCCAGCCTGATTATAAGATATCAACGTACAATCATGTGGATCTGAGCTGAGATACTGACACTGTGGACTGGTCACCTGCAGAGTAAAGTATGTAGTTGGGGGACTGATTTAGGGCTTATTTTCATCATCATTTATCTGTATGATTTTCCAGATTATTCGATTGATTCTTCATCAAATTAATTTCCTCCAAGGTGATGTCTTCAATGTCTTGTTTTGTCCAACCAAGAGTCCAAAACCCAAGAGGATTCGCTTTACAATCGAAGAAGACTATAAACAAGAATATATATTTTAGAAAGTCCAAAAAATAAAAAATATTTGATTTACAATATTATAAAACTAAGACAGAGGGCAAATCTTCAGATTGGAAAAGATGGAACCATCAAATTGTATTAATTTTGGCTTCATTAATTTATGCATCTACTAATTGCTGCAGCTCTACACTGGTATATGGTCTCACTCCCCCCTGATTAATGTATCAGCCACCAGTGATTCAATGTGCAATTGGCGACTGCTTCTTAATACTCACGAACAATTTCCCTTGAGCACGTACATTGTTTAAAGTTATTTGACATCTAAAGCCATTCTGCTTTAAGCCACACAGGGCTCAGCCTGCTGGAATCTCTGTCGTCTTCATTCCCATGCTTAAAGAAAAGGTGGAAGCGGTTAAGATGTGTGAGGAATGAGGGTGGCCACGGGGTTCAGACTGCCTGTCAGACCATGACAAGTCCTCCGAGGGAGGATAAAGAAGTGGGCCAGACAAGAAATAAAGAAGCAGCTCCCTCAGTGTACTGAGCTCATATAGTCGTTAAGAAGGACATGGGTGAAGGAACACTTTATCAGCTCCTCAACAGAGCGAATGCAAAATTACTCGAGAGCCGTTAATCCCCTTTGATTTGGGTAATCGCTGTGTGAAGACAGGGCTGGTGGGAGGACATTCTTAGATAAGGTTTTCCTGCGACAGAATCCCAGTCTGCTAACATTAATATCCATTTCCTTTGAAGTGCACTGCACACCAATGACAAGTTACATTTCTGTCACTCAGTGTCAAGTTGCGAATGCCCACGAGAGAGCCTTCTGCTCTCTGAAATCCCACTGCTACCGTTTGGCTTTGTTGACGCACCATAAACGGCTGCTTTCACAGAGCAGGCTGGACTCCAGGTGGACTGAGGTCTTCTCATGTCACCTCAAAGCCGCTGACCTCTCTGCCTCTGAAGACGGCGGCTGACTCACACCAACAGCACCCTCGTCTCCGGCCATCCCGTCATTCCTCCCACACTTGCCGCCTCACTAACGGCAGCAAACCCACTGTGAACTCATCTCTGCTTCCCAGAACAAGCCCAGATGCGGTGGAGTCCCAGCTGCTTGTGTTTAGCAAACATGTCAACAAACCCCTTGGCCATGAGGGACAGGGGAGCTGAGCGGAGAGGTGAGCCAGTGGAGCGAGGCTGGGAGTGCTGAAAGCCACCTGGACACACCCAGAGGGACAGGCCTCACCTGAGAGAAGAGGTCTTCCAGCCTCCGGTCACATCCGGCCCACACACCGTAATCTGCACGCGCTCTCAACCAGACAGCATAAATATGTGTGAAATGGGAAACGTCCAGTCATCATTAAGCACTGGCTCTGTCCAGAAAGGGGAGCAGAGCTGGTTATCGCTCTTATAAGTGTGGTAACTCTGCGTCACAAACGCAGGATCAATGATTTCACGAGACCATCTCATCCCCGTTTTCATTCAACGACCTATTGCTATGCTATCAATCATGTGCACTTTATTACAGCCATCACCATCATCACCTCCTCATTCACTCACTCTTCAACACTTATTCAAAATGCATCCCGTCTTCGCCACTGGGATCCGCAAAGGAGCAGGTTTGACTGGACAGATGTGAGGACTACAGGTGGTATTTTGAAGAGCGCCCTGACATGCTGCTGCTGCATCTCCTGCTGCCGAGTTAAAGAGTACAACAACACACCTCGGAGACAGCGGGGGTGCTCTCTGGAGCCCCACAAGGAGAAAGGGCGGGTGAACGGGGACAACAATGAGGAAGGGAGTCAGCAGAGGGATGCGTGCTCCCAGCACAGGAAAAAGGAAACAAACCGTCAGGAAGACAATAGGACCTGGTAGATGGATGGAGATGGGAATAGCTCTGCATTGTTGTGCATTAACAAGAGGGCATAAAAAACTGAGACTGTAAGGTTTAAAAATAGACAAAAAATGAGTTATTGTGTGGATGTAACACAATACATAATTGAGGATCAACATGCAGCACAGATATCGATGTATATTAACAATATAAAGTGACTATAAAGTGGAGGCTTCTCTTACCTTTTCTGATAGACTGAGGTGAGAGAGGCTGCTGTGTGCGTCCCGGAGTAAGTTTTGTAAAGTCCCGTCTTCCAGGTCCCCTCAACAGACGTGGTCAGCCAGAGGATCAGCACGGTCCAAAGCAAACTTTTACTACAAGGCGCGGACACGCTCTCCCGTTGGCGCGGCCCCATTTCCGTGGCATCAAAAGCACGGCCAGAAAAGTAGAACTGAGCCCAACTTCCCCCGGTAGGAAAACAGCCCGGTTAGTGACTCCAGCTCGGTGGGAGAAATGTGTCAAACAGCTCCGGCTCGGCTGGAGAAGACGCGCATCCTATAGTCACTGAAGTAGCACACATGCAAATATGTCGACTAACGAAAACGATGTCTAATACTGGTTCATGTGTTCAATATTCTGACCGGAAAAATCTTAAGTGAACTAAAGAGAAAAAATGCCGCCCCGTAAACTCCCCCGCTTCTCGTTTGTCTCTACCGATGACGGAGAGCCGACATTTGAAAATAAACCTTGAATAATGCGCGTGTGTGGGTGTGAAAGTGTGCGTCGTCCTCCTTTCTGCTCTGCCTACCTCCGTCTGTCTGTGCGCACATCGAGCCGAGCTTTTTACTGCAGCGGGCATGAAAGCACTTTTATAGTCTCCTCGGGTCTTTGAAACGCGCAGCCTGCTGGCTCTGTTTCACCCTCTCAGGGAGGACAATGCACCTCAAAGGCGACGGCACATTACGCGTGCAGCCTATTTTGTTCGAAATGAATTATCGGCTGCTGCTTCTCCCGAGGCTCCTCTGTAATCACTGGAACTTGATGAGTAATTGTTATTTGGTGATCACAACTGAATATAAAACAAATTATAACTAAGTTCTGGTCCTATTAGATTAGAAAGGGTATATTTAAAAGCCCATAAAGCAAAGTTCATCACAGTGTTGCTTTAATGACTGTCTGTCCATCCAGCCATTATATGTGTGTCCTATGGTTGCCTTTAACAGTTGTCTGTCGTCTTTCTGTCAAAGCTATCAGGGACCAGGCACAGTGGCAGGAGAATAGCTGAGGTTACTGTTAACCTCCATCAGCCCATACATGTGGGACATGTAGGTTTACAGTGCACACAGCCAGTAACCACAGGGTTGCGGTCCTGCTCCAAACCAAACACCTGGCACTGCAACCAAAACCTGGGGCCCAAGGAGGCTATCTGTGGTTGGGGGTGACTACACCTCTCAGGCCCCATCATGGGCCGAGCTACAAGTCCCGCCAGCTGAGAAATATGCAGCAAGGAGCACTTGTGCAACTGGCTTGTAGAGTACTGGTGAAGTTGTCAGCTAATGAGAGATTTTGTTCACACATTAACACTCACAGACAGGCGTTCAGACGGGCACTAATCACCCTCCATACTACAGGTAGAAAGCGGCAAACAGTGTATGCACTTGAATGGAACCAAGTTAAGCCCAACTGCTCTCAATCACAGCAAACAGAAACTGTGTGGGATTTGGGGATTGGTGGAGGGAAGGAAAATGATGAGTCAGAGTTTTTTGTTTCAGGGCACCCATGGCAGTTTACGAGGCCACTCGGTGTAGGCAATAGTGCCAGCATTAACTGGAGCAAGAAGGGTTTGTGTAAATCCCTCCAGTCATGAGCAGCTGTAAAATAATTTTGACCTCTGAGGTGGGAGACGAGGGTCGGTTTGGGGTTTTCTCCTTTCTCTCCTGCTTCCATCATTTCCTTCCCCTTCACTGTGCCAACAGCAGCACGGCCTCGTCTGTAAAGCTGCATTTACTGCTGCTCACTCATATGAACTGTGTGTTCATTAAAAATGATTTCCCTCTTTTCAACAGTGAAACACAATTCCTCCCCTTCTGTGTTTGGTCATAAACATGTCGAATCGCCCACTATTCATGATAGTCTCTCGAGTTAAAGCTGAGAAGACACCTGTCTAGCTTTTACCCTCTGCCATTCAGAGGGGGGCCTTAAAGACCACACAATGTGAAAAGAGAAGTGTGACTCATCTCATATGAGACTATGGACTTCTAAGGAAAGAGACTTAAATGTAAGTGTAAAATATTTTCATGTTGCTGGTTATTTGTCTTATGATGATTTCAGTCTAAGTCCAAGTTTAGTCTAAACAACACGTTACTGATTACAGCTGCACCATATGGCTTAAAACTGTTTTTATTTCCGTGTTTCTGTGACCTCAATCACACAAGCTGCCATCTCTTCACCCAAACCTCACCTGCTTTGGCATGCTGACTTCAGCAGCCTCGATTACTTAGTGCTGCACTAGATCTGTTCGTTAAACGTTACAGTGAAGCATGCTACCTATCCTGCAGAGAACAGCCGAAAAGCTACAAAGTGGAAAACTTTAGCAGCCGTTGGTCAATGGTACATTTTCCACTGTATGCAGCAGATTATGTTCTTTTTACAACCTCACCAGAGATATTCAGCATCTACTGTCCTTTTTAGGAATAAACTGAGTTCTTAAATATTCAATAAAAAAAAGATTGAACTGAATGGCAAACGTTTATTGATCAAAATAAAAGCTGAGGGCTGTCTTTACTCAGCATTGAGGGACAAACAGACTCATGTTTTTTTGTTTTTAATGTCATGCTCCCCAATATCCTCACAGCTCATACACTTCTGAACATTGTCTACTCTGTGATTAGTGTCTCAGTCTAAAAGTATTAATACTTTTCAAGATACTTGGGCTTCTGCAACTTCCAAACACAACATTTGATGGTTACATTCCCTTTAAAGCACCATACCCTGAAACAAAAGCATTCATTGGTGTGTTTGCGCACCAATTTTATTGAATCAAATTTTATTGGACGACAAACCAAAAACACAAATGACAGCGAGAACTCCGCCACACTTCCATCGTCTCTGAGAGGCATATTGATCAAAATATACCGGTAAGCTGAGAGCTGTCTTTACTCAGCGTTGAGTGTCAAACAGACTCCCTGGAGCACCCAGTGGGAGACGTGGATCGTGGTGCTCAAGTCTGCCTCAAACACCAACCCCACACTCATTGCATCCCTGTGCAGAGATGTGGTGTAGACTGGTGTCCGTATCGTATTCTGTGGTACAAAACACACATGACAGTTAGGAAATAAACATTGAAAGAGTGAAGTAAGTCATTATATGTTTGGGGACCTGTAGTGCATGTGGTCATCACCTTTAGACGGTGATGGCGGTGTGCTATGGGGATGACTTTGAGAATAGGGAGTGGAACAACCAGAACCTTTGGTTTGCTCTTCACCAAGCAGCCCTTCTCCGTGTCCCAGTCCGCCCCCTCCAGATACAGGCCGGACACAAAGCAGCCTGCAGGGGAAAATACTGTCAGTCTTCATCATTAATTACTGATTATGCTGCAGATGGAGGGTGTTATTTCATTACCCTGTCCAGGTCCGTCACTGACTTCATCCTCACTGCGGTACTGGGTCACCTGTGTGTGCAGCGTGTACAGATCTAGAGGCCAACCATGTTTCCTGCATGCAGCCTGGACCACAGCAGTCAGGTAGGACTCTGGGATATGGAGTCCTGATAGCCACATAACCTTTGGCTCTCCCTCATCCACCTGATAGACACAAGATACACAGATACATCAGACATAAATATGCTTTCCCTACTTGTTAATGCCAGAACACAAAGGGACGACATATAAGAGGTGATCTGTGATAGTGTGTGTCCGTCCTCACCCAGTAGCTATACTGCTCATAACGCCTCTTGAAATGGCTCATCCAGTTGCAGAGAGACTTAAGAGTTTCAGGGGCAAACTTCTTCCAAATGGCAGGGATGTGACCATTAAAAAGTGCCCGAGCAACCTCAGCCAACTCACTGCTCATTCCCACCTCACCCGCCAAGGCCTAGGGGACACAAGAGAATCAGAAGAAATACAAACCTGTGTGAAGCGCAAAGACGCGACACATATCTGTTTGTTTCCCCAACATCTTGTTGTCCTCTGCCCTTCCGTCTCACCCTCTGCAGCTCAGCCAGAGAGTGCTGCATGCGGACCACTAGCTTGTTGAAGCGCTCCAGTTCTTGAAGCAGCACCACTGAGGTCGGGCAAGTGTCAGTCCCAAACTTTTTACAGATCACGTCTATGTCGAATACCTTGGGCAGCTTGTTCTGGATGTCCTGGGCCACCTGGCTGATGACCTCATCCCTACTGATGCTTCCAGCAGATTCACCTGAGGCATATGAGAGTGTTAAAAGGCCATGAGAGAGGAAACACATGGCAGCATGGTGGCAAAGAGAGTAAACACCCTTCAACAGTGTGGAACAGCTTCTCCTTCGGAAAAAAGTAAATATTACTTCAAGGAATGCTCTTCTGCACTCAAACTCAATGTGGAGGCGGGCAAGCAATGTTACAATTTCTTCCATTGAAATCAATTAAGAGGCAAGATAGAAGAAAGATGCCAAATCATACCTGTCTGAGGATGCAGGTCTCTTAGGTGAGTCCACATGTCTTTAGCTGCCTGTGTGTAGTATCCTATCTCTGCATTGGAATGAAGACCTAATACCTCTGCTGTGTTCACCAGTGGCATCATCTCAATCTCATCTGTAACAGATAGCAAGGTCAAAATTCACTTTTTAGCAGCGACCAGCAGCTCTATATCTCGCTCTGTCGGTCGGTCAGCAAAACGTCCCACTCTTTGGCAGCCACGGTTTCGCCCTGGGAGGCTGTTCATGAGGTTGTGTGTGTGAATGCATTCAAATGTGATGGATGCATGCACGTCCATAATTGCAGCTATTGCAATTTTTTTTTTTCAGTAAGTAAGAGAATGTAAAGCAATTCAAATATTGACTTACCAACATAGACTCCCTTGGGTCCAGTTGGTGGGAGCTTGTAATCGACGTCCTTGTTGCTGAAGAAGTGGAATTGCTGAAAGGTGTAGAAGAGGAAGTCTCCAAGGTACTCATTCATGGCTCACCCACCATACATCACCTACAAAACATTACACAGACATGCTTAATGTACAGCATCAGCCAGAAACATAATAGATGTACCATCTATTAAAACACAATGAATTTAGCCTAACCTCCCCAATAAGGTATTAAGACTTCCCCAGGGAATAAGTCTATCTCCTTGGTTGTGAGCTTTGGTCAGGTAGGTCTTCAGGATCTCCATGCTCACCTGTTGAACACAGTATCATACTTTAAACCATTTACAAGTTAATTGAAATATAACTTAAATGGAGACGAAAAATCAAATCAAATCCCTGAAACATAGTGAAAATGACTCCCGTGCCACTTACGAAGAAGTCAGACTCATTGAAGTCACAGGGGACGTTCCAGCCAATCTTGCCGAACTCCAACTCCTCCTGAGGTGACCTCCCCTCCGTCTGCTCAATCTTGATGGTCATGTTGAAGGAAAAGAGCAGCTTGTGTCTCTCAAACAGACCTAAGGATACACAGTCAGTTCAGGTTATTATAACCACAAAGTAATCATAAATACTACGTTTTATCTTAAGATATTGATCCTTTTCCATCCATTCCATTATTCAAGTTATTATTTTACCTGTGCAGCCGTAGTTATAAACACTGTATGTCAGAGTGTTCATGATGTTATTCAGTCTTTTGAGCAGGTCAGAGTCAAACAGAGATCTGCGCAGTGAAAGCTCAAACACTTCCAGGTAGGAGGCTAGAGAGTGCTGGTACATGCTGTTCACCAGAGCCATTTCTATCAGTACGAAGAACAGGATAGCACCGCGCTTGGCAGCAGGTCGGTAGCTGTCTCTGAGTTGATCAATGTCCAAAGATGTCTTCTCGAGCAACTGTAGTTTCTCAAATACCTGATGATCACAACATCAAATAAATTAAAAACTAGGATCAATGACTTCGGTGAAAATGCTTTTACTCCAAACTGACCTCACTGGCTTTTGCCTTTGTCTCCTGCAATGTGTAAATCAGCTCTGTGTTATCCAGCATGTTGCCTGTAGTTGTGGACAGCTCTCTGAGCAAGGAGTCCCCGTGTTTCTTCAGCAGCTTCTTATTGTTGCTTGTCTCTTCAATCAAATGCTCACGCTGCTCCTCCAGCGCCTTCTTCTCAAAGCCCATGACAAGGCTCAGCAGCTGGTCCTCCAAACCCGTAAGACTCACTATGGGTAATATAGATACAATGAATGGACACAGACAAGCACAGCATTCATAACACGCTGTTCAAATGTTAGACAATACCATGGTTGGCATAACAAACAATCTTACCAGTATAATCAATGACCATGGCTTTTCCGAACACTGATGGGGAGTATTTGGGGTTAGCATGTTTAGAGTTGAGGTACAGTTTAAAGTTGGGATCGTAGTCCACCTCCTTGTCACCCAGCATGAGGACCTGTCTGCCCTCTGTTCCTTTTACGTTCTTCTCCGGGACATTGTCAATCACGGGATCAATGTACTCATCCACATCTTGTAAAAGGAATGGGAAGCCATATTTAATGGCCAATTCTAGCTGGTTCAGGAAGTCTGGATCATTGAAAGATGAGATCTTGAGGTTATTGTTTTCTTCCTTCTTCTTAATCCAGTTGAGTGCTTGCTGTTGTGGGTCAATACATATGGGAAAACGGCTCCCCCTGCTTGTGAGGATTCCATTCTGCACTGAGAGTTCATCTGGAGGCAAGCCCTCTGAGCCCCATGTGCTGATTTCTACCTCATCAGTCAGAATATATATATATATATATATATATATATATATATATATAATATATTTACTATTTGAAAATTAAACAGGAAAGATGTTGCTTTGTCTCTACCTCACTGAGGTCTGGTGAACCTCTCTTCAGCTCTCCTGCCATCACCAGGACTGACTTCAGAGCCCGCAGGCCAAAGTCATAATGAGACTGCTTTGACAGCTGCTCACGTGCCAGCTTATACACTACTGTCATCTTCTTTGCCAGCACCTGCATTGAATACAAATGTAAAGATGAAATCCTTCATAAGAAATTGAAATGTGTAGCTGCAAAAACTGCAGTTTGGGATTTTTCATGTTTCCACAAAAAAATGTGTTTCTATGCTTTAAGAAATCTCAGAAAATGTTCAAGTAATTCACTATAAATGACCCTTGCATTTTTAATGCCATGAAATAACTAATACATCTTGTACATTATAGTAATATAATCTAATATATTATATATATTACATTATGTATAAATGGTGTTCATCATACTTTGCTCAGGATGAGAGCATCAGCTAAATAGCAGCAATGTAATCTGTGCTTTGTGTGAGTGTGTCCCTCACCGTGGCCATTAGGAAGCCCTCAGAGAAGAACATGATCTCACAAATCTGCTGCAGGTCAGGCGCAATGACCACCACAGGCCTGAAGAGGGCTTTGACTGATTCTGGCAGCTCTGTGCTATGAGAGCATTGTTGTCTGGATTTGGGAGGCGATAACTGACAACACTGAGGCATCAATTTGATTGAACTCATCAAAGCAGCCCCACGCTCCACACTGGGCAAGGCCGGAGAGGATCTTACCCACAGCCTGCGCACAGAGAGGAAAGAAATTAGAGCAGAAAAGGCTCGTGACAAATGAAGAACAGAGACTGGCTACTTTGTCAGGCAGAGAGTGCAACAGCGTGAAGTTTGCACGCAACACACCATACAAATGATTACGAGAACAAGGAGCAAGACATAATCCACACACATCGCAGGATGGTCATCAAATCGGGGATGGTCTCCAGGAGTGCATTCAAATTTTCTACAGTAGCCAGATTCTACAACAGACAATGTTCATTTTTAACATAAGTGAAGGTTAGGATAACAAAACAATTCTGTCGTCACAATTGAGATTTTTATAAAATGTTCTTGGCAAGCGTGTTTTTGTAACCATCGGGTTTTGTCAGTTACACTGTTGAATCTTAACAGCGTGTCATGTGAAAAATATTTAGCAACTATGAATTGTAAAAAAAATGCAGCCTCACCATGAAGTGTCTTTCCAATATGCTGAGGATGCGTAAGTTATCATCGCACTCCGCGTTGTATTTCGTGAGTTCAACAACTGTTCCTTCCAGGGTCTGAACAATGCCTGCATCTGCTTTGGTCAGCACCTCCAGGATCTTGCAGACTCCTGGCTGCTTGAGTTGCTCACTCAGACCATTCATGATGGATGCACGCTTCCGCCAAAAAGCTACCTCTGACAAAGGGCCAGGGCCCTGGAGGAACATTAACACTGAATGTTTCACTTTGGCCTTTGGATATCATTATGAATATTCGGATTGATTTCTTCTACATATGAGAAATACATTTTGAGCTGACAGGAATATCATTTCTTGGTAACGGGCCAGGACAAGAGGGCTCTACATCAGGTGACTAAAACCACCCCAGACCATCACTGGTACCCACAAACCTGTGGCTCTTTGTTTTGCTGCAACTCAATAACAATGGTAATCTGAGTCTGCCAGTTCATCACACACCGCTCCAGCTTCTCTACCATCTCTGGATTAGATAGCAGTACATCCACCTCCGGCTCCAGGTCGAGCTCAGGGATGAGCAGTTTAGTCTTATCTGCGACAAAGAAGCTGATCTTTAGATTGCACTGTTTGTTATGAACCAAGCATTAAAAACAAGCATGAGCAGTATATTAGAGACTTGTTTTTTCTCTATTTACAGACCCCAACAAAAAACTGAACTGATGTTTATGAGGGGGAATTCCAACAGGTTGTTAATTATTCTGCAGATTTCAATCAAATCTTGACTTGTTTTTTTGAATGTCAAACAATGATAAATTCCTGAATAAAAGTCTTTGGTCTATCTAATAAATCAAACCTTGTATCTGAAGGTGTTGGATAGTTGTCTGGACAATGCCCGAAAACTTGACCAACATATTGAGCGATTGGTGAGTTACGTCACGATTGGTGAGTTGCCCGCTTGACTTCACTGGACTCTTCTCTTCCTCCTCTCCACTGGTTAAACTGCAATGCTTACACTTGTGTCTTGGTGTCCTTGTATTGTATTTTATATATTGTTGTATTTGTTTGTTTGTTTTGTTGATACTATATGGACTCAAGTCTGAAATAAAAGTTGATTAACAGTTTTTGTATTTTATGTTTATTGCAAAAGTATGTGTGTTATGCTCTTTAGAATGTTTACCATATAACATAGTTAAGATAATTGGTCATGTTGTAAAATGTGCTTCAAATGTGTTTTTGCCCTTTGACGTTAAAAGGCTCCTCTATTCTGTCCTGCTGTTGGATATTTATTGGTTGACTCCTTTAAGTGAGTTCAGTGTAAGTTTTTGTAAGGCATTGATGGAGCAGGATGTGGAGCAACAATTTTTCTGACCACAGATTCTAGATTGCAGATTCTAGAACGCAGATTATAGACTTTTAAGTTGTAGCCACCTTAGGTCAATGTTTTAGTACTCCAGTTATTACCTAAAGAAATTGTTTTGTTTATTTTTGTTTACATGGAATAAAACTACTTTTAACTAAGAGCCTCATCTTTGGACAGCCAGAGCAAGAAAAGTTTAGCCTGCAAGAGCACGTAAATTGGACATGGTAGTCTACGCGAGTCAGAACCCTTTACATCCTGCAAGAAGTGGCCAAGAAGGACGGTAAAATAAGCTGCCACTACAGTATCGTTTTAGTTTTTATCAACGAGGTTCTGCAGAGTAACGCATAGCCCACTTATCAAAACAACGGTGCTTTTAAAAACGGTAAGGCTATTTCCCATTCTGGGCTGAACGCCTGCAAACATAAAATGTAGCTGCTTGAAGAGCGACAGACGTCTTAGTGTAGTTCCATGAAACTTTTCTAAACTCATACAATAAGGAATGCAGTTAGAGGCTTTCACGAAGAAAAATAACAAACAAATCCAATTTATTATTGACATGACGATGGTGTTCTCAAAATAATTAGAACATGGAGTGTGTGTCAATGAAAAGAGATGATTCTTCATATTAAAACGAATGCTGAGTTTAGGGCTGCATTAGAAGAAAGTACAATACCCCTTCAACCAACCCATACAACATTTTAAAGTTAACTAGGCAAATAATTACTGATCAACCATTACTCGCCCTAATAAAACATTGACTGACATTGTGTAACACATTGTTCCACTGTTAAAACTGGACACACAAGGTCAATGTGTGGCAGTATTTTACTGTCGTCAATTGTGTTGCCAGTGAATAATCTCAATCTTGCAATGACGACAACAATTACGTGTCCTTCCCTTAGCAAAATTCCCAAAATCAATTCCATTCAATACTAAACTTAATGCAAATACTACTATTGTCTGCTATTAGTACATCATTCAATGTTCTCCTAATAAGATTTAATACAGCCTGGCCACGGTGTTACTTATAAATAAAGAATCTTTCAAAGTAAAGGCTCCCGCCAGCAGAGGTGAGTCAACAAATGAGTGGAATGTTACATTGGTCAGTAAGTGACAGATGCATAGGCAGCACTGTGAATGCATACAAGTAAAAACCATATCCCCATCAAAATTCATTTTTAATTCTAATACATATTTAAAATATAATAAATTAAAAAATAATTCTGTAAAAGTATATACACATCTCATCACAATCCTGCCCGAGCACTTTTCAATACTAACAAGTCAAGATCCTCAGCACTGTTTTGGTACCACACAGGGAGACAGAAAAGAGACGCAGTATGTTGTCATTTGGTTGTACTTCTGTAAGGCACTCCGTGCAACAAAAGGATAGGTGGGCAGGTGGCCCACTATATGAAAACCAGATCAGGAAATACAATAATATATATATTTTTTTCTTAAAAAGGAAAAGGTGGATGTTATTACTCATAACTTACCTTATACTAAAATAATGTTTATTTTACTTAATTATTTCAAGTTTGGCAGATGTGGTTTTCCATACAATCAACATCAACAACCGTTACCAATAATGCTTCATTCGATAATGCTTCACACTTTGATTTGGAACCTCACATTTTAACCTGCAGTGAAAATGTAAATGGGTGCAAACTTATCCTGGTACAAAATACTCCGGGTTACATACATTAGCAATAAGAAAACATTTCTCAACAGTACACTCTAATGTCTGCATGTTTTAAACTGTTGGGAGGGCAGTGCCTTTCAGTCCAGTCCAAGTCTGTGACGCTAACTGTAGAATTTCTTAACATAACATATTATAAAAAGATGACGAGAAGAATCATAATCTCCTCATGACTTCTCTAGAATGTGTCTTTATCAGCACAGGCCTTTTTTTGCTCGGTTTACCACCTACCACTATCGTCAGATAGTCCCTTCACAGTAAGCCATGCTGCTCAAAACTGGAGGGCAAGAGCGAGAAGGAAAAGGGGCAAAACTTCACTCCAGTCCCACTGTAGAATTTATTCTGAAACTCCACCCTGAGGAAGAAACAAGCAGCTGCTATGAATCTGAAACACTCGGATCATTCTGAGAACTTTGGCCCCATCGAGGACAAAAGTACTTTTGAGGTTGTTGTCGTTGTCTTACCAGTGCAGCCGGAGAGCATGAAGGAATGCAGACAGACCCTCCATCACCAAGAGGATGGTAACAGTAAGAACGGCAAACAGGCCAAACACAGGCACCAGGAATAAAACTCCGAGACGGGTGTCCATTCGTAGTGCTACTCGCATCACCATGGCCCACAGCACCTCTGATAGCTCTGAGAAAGCACAGAAACGCACTTGGGGTCTTCAGGCATAGGAATACACATTCACAAAGGAAACATGAGCAGACTGCAGTGGGAACTGTGTCCATACTATCAACATCAAAAAAACTCTAAAGCTACTCGAGTTCTCAATACCTTTGTACACTCACTACGTGTTCAGTGTGCGCTTGTATAGGTTTGAAGGAGGTTTTACTGCAAACCATCATACTCACGGGCATGTGCCAGACTCAGAGCCCAGAGCCTCAGGTAGGAGGCTGTGTTGGAGACGCAACCCAGGCAATACTCTATGGTGTGGATGGCCTGATGCAGCAACTCATCGGCAAAGTCAAACTGTCACAACAACAAAACAAAACTCACAATCACAGTCGGAAAACCAGTCAAATATAACAACGGTTGCTGGAAGTTTAATATTAACGGGTAACTATGCAGTTGTTTCACTGTGCTGACCTCCTCTGTCTGCCGCTCTCCACTCGTGGAGAGATCGCTGTGACTGCTGCCCTCCTCCATGTCCTGAGCCCTCATCAGGTACAGCTCCTCTTCACTGTTACGCCGCACACGCTCGTATCCCTGAGAACACACAAAGCAGAGTGTAACGAGTCGACAATTCTGTCTGATATCAAGGCAACAAATATTTGGAAACATATTTCACCATTTCAAAGCCTCACCCTGTACATTCCTGGGCGGTGGTTTCCATTGCGAAGCCAATAAAGGTAGACGGGTTTCCCCAGGAGCAACACAGGCACGGAGAGAACCGCAATGACCACCAGAAATACCTGCAGGCCAGTCTGGAAGAATCAAGACAACATTGTTATGATCTGTCTCAGTGACATCTGAAGTGTATTAAAGCTGATCTGTGTAGTACGAACAGGGACAGACGTTCATTTCAATTGTCACATACAGGAATCTTGACCACTGCATTTAACCCGACCTAAGCATTTTTAGAAGCAGTGGTCTGCTGTGAAGCGCCCGAGGAGTAACGTGGAGTTCAATGTCTGACTCGAGGAGATCTCTACATGCAGGAGAAGCCAGGGATCAAACCACCAACCTATGATAAAAAGATGAGCCACTCTACCTACTGAGTCACACCCTTTCTATTAGCGTCTCACCTGCCCTGGATAGAGGGGCTGCACTGCATCCCCCTGCATGAGGAACATGTTGATGAAGTGGATGAGGATGCTTGGAGCATGTCTGGAGTCCTTCGCAGTGAAGACCAGCCACTTGTAGATGATCATAAACACCAGATAGCCAAACAGACACAGCAGGAACAGAAGCTCGGGGAGAACCACCAAGTACAGGTTGTGCTTCTTCCTAAAGTGCCTGTTTCCAAAAATAAAGCAGGCGATTAGAAACTAACATCCATCACGAGATCATATACAAGTCAGTACTTACAAGTGATTATAAGTGCTGAGGATGACCCCGAAGCTCATGTGTATGACGCCGAATATCACCGACATCTTCATCTTATAGGAGTTGAGAAATGTAAGGCGGTTGGTTGCCAAGTTCCAAATCTGTGAAAGGGTAAGATGACAATTTGTTCTTGTTTTTTTTTTCATAAAAAATGATCAAAAACACAAAAAGTGAAAATCAACAACTGTCAGCTCCTTGGTTTTGCCGCCGCTGAGCAGCCGTTTGTTGTCTGAGCCCGACTGTGCAAGATTGTTGAATTCCTCACTTTACGAAGTCTCACCTTATACGAAGTCTCACCTTATTTAACTGCATCAAAAGTGATTTGTACAGCGTGGACAGTTCTGAGAGTAATGAGTGAATGGTAATTACATCATATGAGGTGCACCAAGCTATCAATAAACTGTCTGAAGGCAGAGCAAGTGGTTTAGACCATATTACTGCTGAACACCTTAAATATGCTCGTCCGAGGTTAGCTCCTCTCCTCGCTATTTGTTTTACTGGCTTCATGATTCACGGCTTGTTACCAGACTCAATGCTGTCTGTTCTCTTAGTGCCAGTCATTAAAAACAAAGCTGGTAAAGTATGTAGCCTAGAGAATTACAGGCCCATTGCTTTGGCCAGCGTCCTGTCAAAAGTCCTAGAAAGAATTCTGCTGGACAGAATACAGGACTTCATCACCTCCACAGATAACCAGTTCGGCTTCAAAGCCAAACATGGCACTGACTTGTGTATATATGCCTCAAAGGACATTGTAAACAAATACAGAGCTCAAAACTCATCACTTCTTATGTGTTTTATTGATGCCGCCAAAGCTTTTGATCGTGTTAATCACAGTAAATTATTTTTTTAAACTGAGCCAAAGAGGTGTCCCCACATATATAGTGAGAATTCTGGCTTACTGGTATGCGCACCAGAGTATGCAAGTAAAATGGGGTAAAAGTGTGTCAGCCCCATTTGGGGTTTGCAATGGTGTCAGACAAGTTCTGTTTAATCTGTATATTGATGATCTGTCTAAGCAACTGAAAGCCTGTAATACTGGTGCATGATTGTAAATACTCTGGTTAATCACATCATGTCTGCAGATGATCTGGTGATCTTTAGTCCTTCTAGCGCTGGTCTTCAGCAGCTCCTCACTATATGTACTGTGTACGGTGTGGAACATGACATCAAATACAACGCCAGTAAGAGTGCGATCCTGATCTGGTGAACTAAAGAGGACAAATGTCTAAACTTCCCTGACTTCAAATTGTCTGACAATAATCTTGGTGTCTGTAGTGAAGTAAAATATCGTGGTCATTTTTTAACAGAACACATGTCTGATGATAACGACATTTCCAGGCAATGTCGTATGATGTATGCACAAGCAAACAGTCTCTCACGCAAGTCTGGTCTGTGTACAGATGGAGTGAAGATGTCTCTGTTCAGAGCATATTGTACTCCACTCTACACTGCACACTTGTGGTCAAACTACAAAAAAAAGTCTACAGAGACTTCAAGTCGCGTACAATGACGCCATGAGAATACTGTTAAAGAGACCGAGATAGAGTAGTGCCAGTGAAATGTTTGTGGCTGCACGAGTCAACACTTTCCAAACAGTTTTAAGAAATCTCATGTACAAATTCATCTGTCGACTGAATGACTCTGTAAATGGGATCATACTTGTTTTAACCAACATAAGGTTTAGCACCACACGCTACCAGTCCCAGCTGTGGCGACATTGGTACAGCTGTCTCTTTGTAAGGCATTGCTAGGCCTCTGTACTTTTATTGTTTGCGTCTGTCTTTTTATGTATCTGCCTGTATGGACCCCGAGTCTGAAATAAAGTCTATCTATCTATCATTGTTGTTTGTAATCTGGCTAATGACGGTAGTGTCATCTGCAAGCTTCACAACAAAGTTCTCTTCATGTCGGGGGTTGCAGTAGTGGGTGCACAGCATGAACAGGAGGGGGCAGAGCACACAGCCCTGGTCACTAGAGAGGCGGAGGTGTGGCTGTGAGAAAGTTTAACATCCAGGTCCAGAGAGTGGAACTCGAGCCCAGAATGTTACGTTTACCAAACAGTTTCATGGGGGAGATTATGTTGAATCTTGGGATTGAATCTAGATGTTGTTGTTAATACAAGGACAATGGTGGCTGTCATGAAGCAGATGAGAACAATCTCTTTAGTGAGAGTGACACGCTGAAAATGTCAGTGTTGTCAGTGTTGATCAGTTGGCACTTTATCAGCCTGTGACATCCTGGTTCTCCTGTCACCAGTCTTTGGCGTTGAGGTCTTTTGCCTTGCCTTCTTGACGCCAGCTTTCAGTCATTGCTCTGGCGATGCTGTATGCTTCGTTATGACCTGGTCGACAGGGAGTTTTTGGGCTCTGGATAGGGCTCACGTCTCCATTCATCCAGGCTTTCTTGTTGGGGAACGAATATATTGTCTTTGTGATGACACAATAAGCAACGCATTTGCTTATAAATGATATCTTTGTTGATATATATTCCTCCAGATTGATGTCGTTCTCCTGGGTGGCAGTCCAGTAGAGCAGCTGTAGCCTCATCTGTCCACACTTTAACTGCTGTTTTTCGATTGTTAGGCCCATTCAGCTGAGAGTAAGTAGGCAGCCGAAGCAGGGAAATTTGGTCTGATTGTTCAAAGTGGGGGCGGGGGAGGGCTTTGTAACTGCCAGGAATATGTGTGTAAACTTGGTCCAGGGTATTGTTTCCTCCGGTGGGGATGAGGACATGCTGGTGGAATTTAGGTAAAACAGATCTGAGGTTTGTTGGATTTAAATCATCAGATAAAATAAAAATACAATCCGGTTTTGTCACGCGTCTGCTGATTTTGATAGTCCTTGTTGTTAATATACTAATATATTAGTATTAGAACATTATGGTACGATGGTCTCAACTCGTAGTTAAAGAGTTCGTTTTCAAATCATTTATTTATAATTTTTTGCTTACAAACAACCAAACACACATTATATTCCCTTCAACCACAATCAGCAGGACAACTGACACATCGTGCGCAGATTTAGTTTTCTTTGGGACTTACTCTGCCATGTCTCGTTTCATCTCCCAAATCAACCCACGAACTTCCTAGTAAACAAACGTGCACCTCTTCCCCCTCCCACCTCGACTGAAATCTGATCTCCTTCCCTTTCCGGCCTCGACTTTGCAGCACGTTGTGCACGGGCTGTCGGACACTAGTGGCTCCGTTAGTCTATATACAAACAAACATTATATTATGTTAATCACGTTGTCATATTGCTTATTGCTATGCAATACTAATTGGATTTAGCGCCATGACACCACCGGCACATTTTGCTGATGTAGGCTGAACGTGTCATGATGAAAAATGCCGGATCAGAGAGTTTACATAACATGAAACCGGTTTAACTCTACTTTAAGTGCGCATGTCCTGGTGAAACGTTTACTGTGATTGGGAGTATGGTGAGAGCTCTTTGAAACCACCACAAGGATTAGAGGCAATGATAACATCTATTAGGTATTATATGACAAATCATGTCTTTCATGATGACTAATCTACTCACCGGGTCAATTCCCAGAGGATACGGTCCGTTGAAAACTCCCGTGACATTTGGATCCAGAGTGAGAAAACGGTTCCCATTGATATTACCATTCCTTACAGGGCACAGAAGAACACCAGTGTGTGTTAAAAGTAGGTCGTCGTGGAACAAATCCACAATCGTCATCTTATCTCTACATCTTCAAACACGTATATTAGGTTGTTCACACCATTCCTTCGTCGTGAAGTACTCACTTCCACACCTCGGCTCTGAACATGGCCGACACATTCCATCCGGAACCAAAGATGTTCAGGGACTTTGAGAAACAGTCATTGTATATAAGGCCGGTGTAGATGGAGAACAGGCCCATCAACAGGATGATATAACGGCCCTCAAAGAACGTGTTCCAGATCTGCAAATAGACGTCAAATCACTCACTTAACACACACACACACACACACACACACACACACACTGCATGCACACACTGCGTGACACACAAATGAGTATCAGGTAAACACTTTGCTCACCTCGTTCCTGGTGTTTTTAAGTTTGCGGTTGTTCTCGTACAGCACCATCCAGAGAGCAAACAGAGCCATGATGACGCCATGACCCAGATCCCCAAACATCACAGCGAACAGGAACGGGAAAGTGATGATTGTGAAAGGAGCTGCAGATGAGAAGGAGAAGAAGAAAACCGATGAGTGAGCTTCAAACATATTTCATAAACTCTAACAAAATAAAATATTACAGACATAAAGACAACAGGATATCAATCAGTGTAGCATGAACTGGACCCAAACACACAAGGAGTATTACACAGTTACAATAAAAGGATCTTTTCTTCAAAGGCTGTTATGCAACACATTCATGTTACATCCTTTCAAAAAATGAATTCACAGAATCCAAAGGCTCCCACTCACCAGGGTTAACCTCTCTGTAATTTCCCACTCCATAAGCGTCCACAATGTTCTGGAAGCCAGAGGTTAGTTTGTTGGTCTTTATCAGAGTGGGGGGAGTGTCATTGGTGGGGATGCGATTGACAAAGGAGGGAACAGTCACTCCGCTTTTTCTCTGAAATATCAACGTCAAATCAAAATGTCAGCATGTTTTCAGATATGAATAAATAACTAAACAAGAAGAAAAGGATTTAATGACCCTTTGTGGTTCAATAGTTTTGGCATAACGTAAATCAGTGGAGAGCCAGATGTGGCTCCGCGATAAATAATCCTCTGAAGGAACAGTTATTCACATTGGTACATCTTTTTATCCCAAATATAGTCTGTCCTATGCAGCCTGAAGCAGAATGACCAGTGGCCATTCAGCCCCCTTCCCTTTGGTCAAACTCAAGAGGGAAACATTAAAGCAATGCCTAATTCAGCACTTGCAGTTATGATAACAATACTCCAGTTCATGAAGCAACTACCCCGGCTACTGAAACAGAAAAAGAAAGTCTGTCATGAAGTAAAGAAGGGTTTCCTCACCGATCCTTCTTCTAGGGCTCTCCGCAGCATGGGGATGTCATCGACAGGACACCAAACCTCAGCGATCAGACACTTGTTGGTAACATCAAAACTACACAGATTGAGAACATAGTAGATGGCCTTCATCTTCTTGACCTGGAGGACCCAGGTGTAGACGGATTCTGAGGCCTTCATCAAGACCTGTTTCAGGTAGTCCTCTGTCCTGTGAAGTACCTACACAAGGTTAGAGATAAACAGGGCTCTGAGTGAGGTACAACACAGAACAGATATTCAAACGTTCAGAAAAAGAAAAAGTTTACAAACCTTGACATTTTTTTATGAAAGTATTGTGTATTGAACAGAGAGAAATAAACACGAAGTGCTTTTTGTGTGTGACTTTGAAGAGATAAAGAGCAGAGAAACAGTCGGGATCAGGGAGGGGCTGAAAATAAAATGCATGAAAGAAGGAAAAAAATAAATAAATAACAGCTCAACTTTCAGCTGAGGTCTCATGTTGATCATGTGCTACAGGGCTTAGAGACACCAACTGATTCACTCTACAGACCCAATAACTGCCGGGACTGGCTCACAGGAAGAGGAAATTAGGTTCATCTTTTAGAAAATAAATCAGCCATTTAAACTTATTCCTTAATTCTTTGACCATACAAGAGTTGTTCTAATGAGGAATCCTTGATAGTTGAACTGTAATTCAGTGAAAACTAAATTTTATCAAAGCTTGTTTTGAAACATGTTTTATTCCTTAATTTTAAAATCTACCACCAGGAAAAACAAAACAAAGCTCATATTTAAAATGATCAATACATTAACAGAGATGTAGTGTAAGCCTTAGTGGATGACAAAGAGACAAAAACAGGAAGAGTGATTGAACATCTAGATAATTAGATACTAGACAATAGACATACTGTGTGCAGGTCCTGAATGCGAGTTCTTAGTCCTTCCACAACATCATTCCTCTCCTCATTGCTACTGGGATAAGGATACACGTGACAGTGGTAGCTATGGAGGGAGAAAGTACGTTATTCATTCATTACAACTATAACTAAAAACACTTGAACAACAGGTATGAGCCACTGTCTGCCATTAAACCACAAGACAAAGTATTGTGGAATAATTACCAGTCACAGATCTTCTTCACTTTCTGACCGATCTGGTCTCCCCAGTAGGAGATTAAGAACACCACACTCTTGGTCAGCTCCCTCTGCACACAGAGAATGAGAGGAAGTGTGTAAATCACTGATAAGACCCAGATGCTCATCGAAAAAAAAGGAAGCGTCAATTTGGGCACAGAGTAAGTTTTCAAGTGATAGTTACATTTTTCTGGGTATTTCAGAAAAATGAACTGAAAAGTGAATTCTTGATTTAGGAACAGGCGACAGGAACAGCCCCATTGCAACTCAAAGTGTGTATGTTTTTGCTATATTATTTTCTAGTACAGATATTGTTACCGGTGTGAAAATAACTGATGTTAATCAATGCAAAAACCTACCGTATCAGGATCTTCCAAATACTCGTCCACCTCAGCGTAGCTGAGGATGGTGTAGCCTTTACACACTCTCCACAGCATCCGCTCAAAGGCCCCGATCTTTGTCCTCTTGATGAGCCCAGAAATGAAACTGCAAGAGGATGAGAAGGGCATTCACAAACAGCCTCACATGTGTGCCTACATATGAACTTTAAATGTAACGTTTAATACAAAATATCACAATAAATGCACAACAGTCTCAAGAAAATAATATAATTCAAAATTACTCTTAAAAAATGTTTGGTGTTGCTTTTGATAATATATTTCTAAACTCCTAAAGTCCTCTTTTTTGCATCACAAAAGAAAACCTTTTCTATGAAATATGTTAAAATGTCATTGTTTCCTCACACCATTTCATTATGAACTCTTGCTCACACAAACATATTCACACAGAGCGTTAAACTTCAGAGCTCCAATGGTTATCTGGGTAAACTAACGAGAGATGGGAATGAGGGAGATCAAACACAAACGTAAACGTAATGCTGATATGACCAGCATCAGTTTCACCCTCACCCAAGTCTGGCTCCGAGCCTCTGCATGCTGCTGTAGTCAATCATTGTGTCTTTTTCCAGGAAGGGAAACTCCTCGTACTGAACTTGGAGGGGCTCTCGCTAAAAGTAAAGACAAGATGCCAGGTGGGTAAAAATATCAAATGAAGGACCAGATTATAATATCATGAAAAAATGTGTTTGGTCCTTCATAAGCAAGATGGAAAGGTGTGTGTAAAGAATCCAGCTACAGAATGACATACTAACCTCCGATGATTTCTGTACAAAGTTGCCGCTGATGCGCAGCATGTGTGTGTACTCGGTCAGCTCCAGCAGATTCCTCTGCAGCTTCTCTTTGTTCCTGGTGACTTCTCCTAACTCTACTTCTAGCCTCTGCAGCTGCTCCTGTGAACACACGCAAAGACACCCAGTGGTAACGGGCATTACAGCCATAATAGTAACTGTAATAAAATACATTTCGGATGAAATCTACCGATTTTACAGACCAGAGCAGAACAAAGTAAGATTCAGTGTTCTGCAGAGAGAAAGTACTCCACCACATTATTTTAGTTGCAGTGGCATTAACTCAACCCACATTTAAAAGCTCTCCAGGAATAACTGCAATCAACATATATAAATATATGAATGATGCTCCATGAGAAAGCAACTAACCATTATAGCCATGACATGCTTGGGTAAAGGAGCCACTGGGTTCACGTCTCCTTCTGGCAGTGAGATGTCTGCTCTCTTGACTTCCCTCAGAAGGTATCCTGTGAAAAATGAAGAGCAAACTTTCTAAGACACGAACAGTCGAACATCTATTCAGAGCCTCCAAATACCAAGGCCAGCCTTTAATACAAACACTGGATCTAAAGCAAAGTGGGACAGTGGGTTAGTCTCTTCTCCTAATCTAATAATTTAGTTAAGGCATGACATTCATCTAAAACCAGCTGACATTTCTCATGACTGTAGGGTCACTGGCTCAATGAAAGTTTATACTGAGGCTACTTGCCCGTCTGCTTCGCTTCTTCAGTCCTATCACAGCTTCGTCTTAACCATGACTACAACTACAACTCAATGAATAGACACCTTTACTGGCAAACTGCATGTCAAAGATCAAGATATCCTTACCCAGGATCCTCTCCATCTCTTCACATTTTTTTATCTCGTTGACATGTTTCCGCTGGAAGGTGTTAACACTGGGATTGAGCTGAAACAGGTTCGAGAAACATTTCAAGTCAAACAATGCATTATTACCAATCCTCATGCCCACATGTCATTGATGCTGTGTGAACCAACACATATCTGTAGGTGAAACCATACAGGAATTAACTGTGCAGGCCTCTTTACAGCAGCTATGATCAACATTAGGACTGCAACTAATCATTAACTTCATTGTTGATTATTTTCTTCATTAATTGACGAGTAGTTTGGTCTACGAAATTAAAAATCGGTGTTTCCCAAAGCCCAAAATGACTTGCTCACATGCCTTGATATTCAGTTTACTGTCACAGGAGTAGAGAACCCAGAATATATTCATATTAAAAAAAGCATGAATCAGATGTTTTCTTTAATACAATTCTGAAACTTATTATCAATATAGATGACGATAAATGTAATAATCTCGTAATCGTTGCAGCCAGATGTAAATAGTATAGCTATGACTTCCTTCTCTAAGTTACTAGACGAAAATAGCCACATCTGCTTTCATATAAAGTATAATTATTTAGACTCAGGTGCACTTTGTCGAGTGCTTTCGATGTTTGCAAACTCCGCAGTAAGTTTTAAAGTGAGACATTACTTTGTTTAAGGAGATAACGGTTTGTCTTTTTCGGGACTTACGTCTCTGAACTCCACGAGCCCCAGCTCTCCCAGTTCACTGATGCAGTCGTACGCGGACCCAGACTGTAGGAACAGTTGAGCCAGACACATCTCCTCACCGCGGAGCAGAGAGCTCATGTTGAAAGCTCGGATATTTCACCTAACGTTACCTGCTGACGGTGAGCCGACGGGGCTAATCTTAGCAAGCTAACTAATGCGGCTTCTGTAAATTGTAGCACATTAAGGGCGTTTAGTCAAAGTCCTGGTTGGTGCTTTTAACGCTGTAGCTCCGGTGACGATACAATGATTGACTTGCATAACGCTGGCTTTAGATAGCTAACGTTACCGACGCGGCTGAGGCTGTTCCTGTTAGCTAAAGAGCTAACTTAGCAGCTGTGTCTTTAACTCGGATAGAAAAAAACTTGTTTCGAGAAAGTTGAATCTGAAATTGTGACTCAAGCGGTATTGAGACCGCTAACGTAACATATTCAATCATGTAGTCGGGACTCGTCTGGTGGTTTATGAAGTATTTAGTTCTCTTATCATATCCATGGTACTCCACGTCACTTGTCTAACTGTTGAATACAATCAACTTCCACAGTTCCGCAGCAGTGGACGTAGCTTTGACCAATCAGCGCCCCTCCCCCTGGAGTCTGCGCACTACACGTTCCTTCTCTTTGTATGAGAGCCCTCAACGCAGTCTGAAAGCGAAGATAAACACATGCTTGATTGATAGTTTACATAAATAGACAGTCAGAGCTAGATAAGCCTAGCAGTCTGTACAGGCTACATTACAAAAAAAAAAAGTGTTCATGGTCCAGTAACTGTTTACCATAGTCCTGAGACTAATTTAAAGAGGTGTGTAAAACACTGCACAAGTATGTGGAATTTTTTCGTGAATTATCTTCTCAAGGACCAAGTTTGAGAAAACGAGGGTGGAAATGAGGGAGAACAAGGAAATAAGACAAATGAGATACATCTTAATCTTTTGGAACAATACTTAGAACTAATAGCACGATTGAGTTGGATTAAATATTGGGTTATTCAAACCTATCAAAACAAATGTTGATGTTGTGATCGAAAGTATGATGAGGGATTGAGCCTAAAAACAAGTCATAGAAAAAATAATTTTATGACAAAATTGTGCACCAATTCAACAATTTACAGTCTACAAACATATAACCATCTCAAAACTATATTATTATATAAAATGTCTAATGTAAAAATGTGTATTTACATTTCAGTGACATTTAAATGCATCCTCTTGGTTAGCCTGTCACTCTCCCAGGGTTTTAGAGTGCGACACTAGGTCCATGCTTGTCGGATCTGTCTCCATGGAGTCCCAAGAATCGAGGCGGTGATAAAGAAGAAAACTAAGATGAGGCCCTTCGCCAGTGACTGAGAATATGGCTCACCTGGGGAGGATAAAAGGTGAAATAAGTCAGTAATGGTACCGTCAGGATCTATTTTCATACGTAAGCAGTGATTCTCCCAGAAATGTTTCAGAGCTGCAGTTCCAATTTAGTGAATGATGAACTACAAGACACAAATAAACACGACAGTTTACCTAGGACTAGATAAAGGCCCACCTGTGTAATACTTTGTGATGGGAAAGGCGAGCTCAGGCCAACACACATCATTCCTGTTACAGTCATACGCTGTAAAGTTGACCTGGAATCTGGAGTAAAGAAGAAAAAAAAACATCACGCTCTAGGTTAGAATCAGTCAGGCAGCTCATAGATACGGTAGTTGTTTTGGGCTCAAGTTTAACAACTGTCTTCAGAAAGGTCCATCTTGCCTGGTTTCTGGTGGTCCTGTGTTGATGGGAACGTCAGTAAAGGTGACTGAGGAGGTGATGGGGAACAACTTAGTCTCTAATGGGTCAATACACGGAGAGACATCCCCTCCTCCACAATCCAGTGCCCAGCGGGACAGGCTGTAGCTGCACATGGCCAAAATAAGATCCATGTTTTACATTGACTTATACGGTAATACTAATGGAAATGAGGACACATGGTGACCTAGAATGATTAACGGCTGCAGTGAAAATGCAATTTACATTTCGATGAGTATACACACCTGATTTGCAAAACACGGATATCCCTTTGAGGCATGCCTTCTACCATGCCGGTGATAAGACTCCAAACATGGATATGCTGGTGAGATGGAACCCCATGGCACGAACTTGTGGTGTCTTCCATAGTGGTGCTTGAGTTCAGTGTCACATCTGGAATTCATCGGTTTGTGTAACATGGCGTTAGAACGTAAATAAGAAGTATTAGAAATACGGTGCAGCAAAAATATATATACAGACAGACAGACAGACAGACAGACAGACATATATATATACACATACACACATATATACATAAACTGTACAAAAATAAATCTTTGCATAAATTGTTTCTTGGCTTCTACTTACAGCTGATGTTCACCCAGTCTGTTATTGTTGGAGGATCTGGATTTCCACTCTTTGCCACATATGTGGCTGTAATCAAAGCAGCCTGGAGAGAAGCAACAGCCTCCCTGAAAAGGGAAAATACATTATATTTGAGTTCAACACAAATACCTATCAGTGGTTGACAACATGAACTCATGCTGAGCTACTGACCTCAGGAGATCACACTGCGTCAGATTCTGTAGGCTGACAGGGAGCAGACATCCAGATGTTGAATTCACCCCAAACAGAACTGGTTTCATCTCAGCAGTGGAGCAAAGTCCATCACTCACTGTTAGCCACATCAGAAATGTTGTCTTTTAGTCAACTTGTTTTGGTTGAAATATGCATAATTCATTATTACACTAAATGCAGTAGTCAATAGTCATAGTCAGCATGTCTTAATGGGTTTTACCTGGTTTCCAAACATTGATTGACGTCCTCTGTACTGAGCCTGTATTATTGGCCAACGTGTCCAGAGTTCCAGCAATAACGGGTCTTCCCACCTGATAACCTGTCATTTAAAGTGTTTGCGTGTTACTCCACCGTAACAGGCCCTGTGAACTATTTTCTACAAAACAATTCACTTCAGCAACATTTCTCAGGACTAACTATATTATCTTGCTCTCACCTGGGTTCCCCGAGTTGGGTTCACCCATTAGTTCTCCATTTAGAAACACGGCAGAATACCTTGTAGTTAACGCCACTGTTCGGAGACAAAAAAGCAGAAATTAGGCTAAACAATATCAAACATATCTATTAACTATGATTGGTTATCAGCCAAATCACGTGCAAGCGTTATGGGCACTTACCACTTGTATTTAAAGTGATCGCCCCAACGATGTGAGTCACTGTGATACTTGTGATGCCATTTCCTTTCCAGTAGAATTTGTAATCCAGCGATAAGGTCACGTTCCCACATACCAGCCCCTCATCTTCAGAGAAATACAAACAAGTTTCAATATTCAGGTTGACCGTCAGTTTGGTAATGATGTGTTGTTCTCCGTACCTGATGTGGCATCTGTGCTTGAAATAAACTGACTCATGTCAATGGCCACTTCATCAATTACATCCACTACAACATCACCTGGAATACATGCAAAAAAGAAATTGAAGGCACATGGATTCAAAGAGCTGCAGAACATATCAACGTACAGTGTGTTTAGCAGGTAATACAAACCCCCTTGCCCATTCTTCACTGTAATACTCAGATCTGTTGGTCGTGTCTGGAAGGGAAATCCAGTTGGACAGGAGCGTAGCACAGTTACACACTTGACTTTGAAATCTTTCAGAAATGCTACAGGAGCACTGTTTACACACTGCCCGAGCACCTTCTGTGGAACACAAATATAAAAGGCATTAGTGATTACTGCTCTAAAAAAAGAATTATTAAAAAAACAACATACACACAACTAACCTGTGGAATAGTGAAGTACTTTTCATTTAACCTGAAAATGGGACTTCCTTGAATATAAGCAGTAACTGGCAGTGGAGCTGACAACACAGGACTTTGGAAGGATGGGCCAGGTTTAGATGTGCTATACAAGTTAAAGGACAAAAGATCAATGATGAAAACATGACACAAAAATACATAAATGACTCAAACAATACAAAAATAAAACATATATTCAATCATTTCTCACATTTTCTTTCCCTGGTAAAAGAGCCCAAGGTAAGGGTTGTTTTCAGGTGGAGAATTGACACATAAAAATGGAAACCAATCTGGGAAGTTCTCAGGGGACTGCGCAGAGCACTGATAACCTGGAGCAGGAGAGGCCTGTCCACCAAAGGGCCCGGGGAGACAGTGGGAAACAAACAGCTTCAACTCTTCAATGGAGCAGTCCTGTTAAGAGTGGAAGACAAATCGGTCATCGTTTATTAATACAGAAGGAAATACATGTGTCTAAAACACACTGTTCTCTTGTGAAAATAAAGTATGGCAACGATGTAAATACCTTATCACAGCAGCAGCGTACATCGCAAGCTCTGAATGTGAGGTCACAGGGACAAGAGCCCAGGGGTTGGTACACTTGGTTTGGAATGACTGTTTTATTATCTGAAATGGATAGGAGATTTATATCTATTAGAAAAGTGGAACTCTCCGAGTGCTTACATCCTGTATGAGAATTAGTTAAGTTTCATTTGAGTCACCAGATCCAGCATTCGCAGGAACCAACAGGGCGTGTATCTTGGCCTGGATCAGCAGTGAGGCCTGAGGTGTGCCCCCCACACAGGCAGACACCTGAAGGGTCTCCAGGACACACAGGAGCTTTGGACAGCAGTCTGTGTCCGTCTCATTATCACCACACAAGCGCAGATTTTTTCCCAGTCTCAGCTGAACCCGAACTGCAGTCTGGGGCAACAAATAAAACAAACATGAAGAAAAGTGGATGTTCACACACACACTATCAGCTCTATTAAAAACATTTTGGAGGTTTGTATTAGATTAAACCGTGTCTAACTGCACCTTACTAAAGCATTATTTAAATTTCCGTGAATATAATGGAAAAGTTCACTGTAAGGACAGCTTTTTCTCACCTTTCCCACCTGCTCCGTTGTGAGCACCCACTCAGTTAAATCACTTCTACATGATGGAGAACCAATGTGTCCTGTAAAAGAAAACAAACCATAACCAACCACCTAAATCTGGCCAAACAAACACACAATCACAGTACAGACACACCTTTGCCTTCCTTCTCGTTTTTGTCAGCCCCTGAAACGTTTAACTTTACCTGTTGAATTAACGTTACCTGTTGTATTAGATGGAGATACTGATCTCACATTCAGAGAAATGTCCGACGTGTGTCCCAGCAGAAGGGCAGTGACCGTTGGTCCAGTTGCAGTAAGATGTGAAGGTTGGAAAACTTTAAAAAACAGTCAACATTTCTGTTTACTGCTTCACATGTTAGATTCATAAAATGTTAATGCGTAACGCTACTCAACGGACGTTAGCACGATTGTCTTCTAGCTGTTGGCTACTTCTCTAGCGTTAGCTAGGTTTGGTTAGGTTACGTTAACATTATATTGTAAATCTGAATGAATTGTGCGTACAGCGTTATGTATAGTAAGGTCTTACCGGCAGTGTTTTGTGTGTATGTCAAGGAGATGAAGAGTATAACACAGGTAACTTGGCGTGAAATCAATACACGTGAAAGGAACATATCAAGCACGTTAGCCATTTGGTTAAAGTCAGATTATAAAGGCGACATATTTGTAAACTGTTAGCGATGTCTTGGAAAGCCAGATTTTAAACCAATCACCGCCTAGAAAAGTTCTTCTTCTGGGGAAACAGGAGAAACAAATTCATCTGTAAATGCTCTTCAGCGACCCCATCTGGTGTGGAGTAGTAGATGCAACTACAGCCACACAATAGTTAGAATCCTACTGTGCACACAAGAAAACAGCTTACTGGTCCAATTCGTCATGTTGTCAATTCAAGATGTTATTTTCGATTAGATTTTTACAATTGTGCATGTCAGTGCTCCTATCAACAAATACAATTATTATAAAAAGGTGGGGGGAGTCCATAGTCATAACACCAGAGCCAGCGCCTGTGAAGCAAAGGCCGCACAATGGCTGCGAGATTGTGTCCCATAACAGAATGGGATGATCTTAATGTTTGTATGATCTGATTTAACTCCTGAAAGAAAATGTAATACCCTATGCCAAAAAAAATAAATATCAAAACTACCAACCTGCCTCTAGGTGGCAGCATGTTGCAGTAATTATACGATGACCACTGGTCTAACAATAGTAGAACAAGAGTTTTGTCACGTGACTAGCGTGCCAGCGTGCTGTTTTTAGGTCTGTACAGTGGAGTTAATAAAACAATTATGTCGTTTGAAGACCTGCTGACAAGTCTGCAAAACTGTGTGATCACCGAGGATCAAGCACCTGGAAATGTCAGCCAAACACTCGAGCTCTTTTTTGATAAACTGTCTGAATCCTCCAGGTTGGTACCCATAACCTCAGCATGTTTGACCACATTTTTAAATCATTTGTGATGATTGAATGAGTATGCCTACATAAACAGGAGTAGTGGGAAAAGAAGCAAGGAGCGCTGCTTAGAGGAGGCTGTCCAGCTGCTGAGACAGATGTCAGAGGCTCAGCTTCATGTTTTAGAGGAGAGTCATCTCCTGCTTCTTGTGAGACTCCTCATCTCCCTGCAGCTGCAGATGGTCAACATCTCCACAGCCTGTCGTAAAGTGGACCAGGTCAGCCCTACAGTATGTCTGTTCACCGTGCAATGCTTGAAACTAAACGGGAGTCTCCTTGTAACTTCATATTTGCTTCACAGATGTTGCAACATTTGGCAAAGCTGGACCACCAATTGGTTTTTAGAGAAACCCATCGCTGTCTGCACTCCATAGTCCGTGCTGACCAGGTACAGAGCTCTCACTTGACTTGTGCTCGTCATATGTTTGCATAAAGGCACTGCAGATAACTTTTTACCTCGTCTGCTTTTCAGGTATTGTCTTTTGAGGATCTGCAGGGAGGTTGGTGTAGGCTAAAGATGATGTGTTTATAACCATGTCACAAATTCCGTATGTAAAGTTTCATCAACGTATTTTTTTCAACTCTTTTCAGCCTGTATGTTCCTAGAAGACAGCACTGTTGGTCGTGAGGTGTGGCGAGAGTCTTTCCCGTCTTTGCTGAAGAAAGTGTCAGAGTTATTCCTGGTTGTATTGCTACAAGAATCCCTCAGAGATGGGCCGCTCTGTTACACTGCCGTCAAGGTACATGAAGAGCGAAGCAGTCCATCGCATTCATCGTAGACTTGTTTTGTGATCTTTGTTCCTGACCTGGGAACTGTGATCTCTGCAGATGTGTTTGCAAATCTTCCAGCTGTTGCCTGGTGAAGTTGCTCCTCTAGTGTGGACAAAGGAGCACAGCGGCTCGACAGTGCAGAAGATCCTCCAGGCTCTTATGGACATTATACTTGGACAGGTTTCTTATGAATTCATCAGTTCAGAGTCACCTATTCAAAGCTTAACATACCTGTTTTGTTCTTACCTTTGCTTCGTCTTATCAGTCGGTGTGTCCTGTCTTGCAGTGCTGCAACCGGGACACTTGTCTTATGGCAGGCACTGCTGTGGCCATGCTGATCAACACCGCACCAGAGAGCAGAGCTGGAGAAGCTGCTGCCTGGAGTCTGCTACAGGTCTCTCACTTAGGTAGGTAACCACCACCACTGCTGGACAAACAGCATGAGCAAAGCCAATTTTGGAATAGGCCCCGGGTTTGTGGGTAAAATGAAAATAGACGTGGTCTTTGTGTCCCATTTATTTCTCTGTTTAACTACATCCAGAATAACATAAAAGGTATATACGCTAGAAATGATACAGCTGAGTTGGATTGCCTAGAGACTCCTGAGAGAATAGCTTTCATTGCTGTGATTTCTCAGAGCCCTGGCTGCTGACTGTTGGTGCTCTGCAGGTGCAGTGCTGCCCTGCAAGGAAGGACGGAGTGGACAGGCTGGCTGTGAGCAGGGGCCTCCTGACCTGCTGTCGACCCAGCATCCTGCTCAGTTCACATGTGGATGCCACACAAGTACATCAAGTAAAAAAACAAAAACATGTTTCACTTCTGGTGTGCTTGTTTTCATTACCAAATCCATCATTTCCCTCTTTTCAGATGTGTTTACTGCTGAAAGGTTTGTTTCCTCTGGTCTATGCTTTGTGTGAGGAGAAGCTGGATTGCCACATCTTTGCGTTTGAAGGTGAGTTGTGTCCAGGTTCTTTATTCATGTGCTCAAATAGCAAGGTCACCTGTTCAAATATGACACGTTGTTGCAGCACTAACTCTGTGGCTGAAGAAAGTTAAAGAATGTCTGGCTGACATCTTGAAGATGACGGGCGTTCGCCTTCTGCCTGACAACAGCAGCCTGCAGCAACAGCTCATTGACATCATCTGGACCACTGCAGAAAGCCCAGTGAGTCAAAATAACAACATTCTATTATTGCAAATAAAAAACCCTGAAAAAAACGAACAATACTTGACTTTGTAAACCCGATGGATCTCCAGATAAGCCAGGATATAGTACAGTACGCTAAGAAGTTCCTAAACAGTGCAGTTTTGTTTGGTGGAAAAAACTCTCAAAAGAAGTAAAGTGTTCACAAGTTCTATATGTTCAACAACCAAGTTCTTTGCTCTCAATAATACATATTTTGAGTACCACAGTAACAGCCATTAAAGACATATTACTGCCGGGATCGCTCACTGACGTCTGTCTTGCTGTGCGTTGACAGGTGGAAGGTGTGTCAGAGTTTGTGCGCAGCGCTTTTTCTCTCCTGCTGGACCTCTACAACATGGACTGTGAGCAGTTTTGTGACACAAAGAAGACTCTTTATTTTACTCTACTTCAGCGAATACTCAAACTACCGTGGGAATCCAAAGCCAAATATCATCGCCTTTGTGCCCTGCTGCCATATCTGGGTACTGACATGGTGAGGATTACGGGTTATTACCGCGTTAATAATGTTATAATGTAGCGCTCATGACGTCTTAACATTTCTTTCATCCATCAGGTGCTGGATCAATATGCTGAAATACCCAATCATCTCCTGAAGTGCTTGTCGACCAATCACCTGTCACCATGTGGATCGGAGCTTTACAGGTGTCTGATCCAGCAGCAGCGGCGAGAGCTGTGCGTCGCCTCGCACACTGAGCTGGGTCTGGCCAATCAGTGGGCGAGGCGTTGGCGGCCCGTCCTTCACGAGGCGCTGACGACCGATGTGACACTTCTACAGAACAACAGCTCAACACACTTATTACCCTGCACCTTTCAAGTCTTCCCCTCTGCGGTGGACCCTCTGCTGGCCTCTCTGGACCCTTTCGCCCCTGGCCACCTCCACGCCTGGGCCTGCATCGTGAGCTCCTATCGAGCGGCGACCGGAGGCTCTCCCTGGGCTCTGCAGGGTAGCTCAACCCTTGAAACCCTCCAGCTAGCGCTGGGATCTGCAGATGACAAAGTCCGGCTCGCTGCTCTAAACCTCCTCTGCTGCAGCCCAAAGACCATAGACACTCCAACCCCAGAGGAGATGTCAATAATGAGAGGGTTTATTCCTCAGAACCTAACCTGCGAGTCTTCGTCTTTTCGACAACATTTTCAGGCTGGAGTGAAGAGATTCCTGGTTCGTATTAGAGACGGTTGCTTGGCACATGTCAGAGGACAGAAAGGCAAAAAGAAAGCCGCCCACTCAAAGTGGGCGCAAGACGTACTGGAGCAGGGAATAGGTGAGACAACTGACAGCTGCTGTTTTATACTCACAAAAATAGACGGATATAGATTTATCATGCTGTATTCGTGGGTTGTTTTAAACGTCGATACTGAATGTTTCAACTAAAGGTATGCTTCTCTGTATTCCTTACTAATGCTCACTCAAATTACAAGTCATATGAGGAGACGGTTAACGGATAAGGCCACTTTGCATGCAGGGTAATTCTATCTGGCTTTGTGGCATTGTTTGTGATAGAAGTCTTGTTTTATGTAAAACTTTGCATTATTTTGTCTATTTTCTTTCCATCAAACCCTTTTTGTATATCGTGTAGGTTTTGTTGAATGGTTGGGTCAACTTCCATACAGCAATCTGGCCCCAGGACACAGTTATCAGAGGAAGAAGACTGCGTTGCTGTTGCTTTCTGCAGTGCTGGAGACCTGCACAGACACCTGGAGCCCAGACAAGAGGAAGGGACAACCTCCAGGTAAACTGGAAAACCAGTGATTGGAAAAGGGTCAAAAAAGCTCATTTTTCTTTGAACTACTATATGGTGCTATAGTATGCTTAATTCCTGTCAAATGTTAACTTTCTATTGTTTTATATTATTGTGGCTTGAAATTTAAATGAGCTTTGTGAAATCATTTTGGCAGTGAATATGGGGTCTCTTATTAACTGCGCCAGACAAAGAGGACACTGGGATTTTGTCTGCAGGACAAAACAGCTGGTCCTCATCAGCTGTTTAGAAGATTCTACAAATGAGGTAGAGCTCTCATATTGTTCAAATCAACGAATGAAGTTGAAGAATATCTTTAGAGCATGGATAAGGGTTGTTTTTTTTCTTTTCTTTTCCAGATTCGGGAGCTCTCAGCTGGTTTACTGGTGAGGTTTTTCCCACCCAGTTTCCCAGATGACATCGCCGCAGTGCTTCTCATGCGAACCAGACAGCTTCTGTGCAGTCCTCGGGTGCAGGAGGCTCAGATGGGAGCGCTGATGGCGAAGGTCCTCCTTCAGAAGTAAGCCTTGCCTCCTACATACCTTCATACGGAATTACACCTGCCTTAGATGCGAGGGTTGATCGGTTGCTCTACTTGCAGATCACAAGAGCAGCCAGAGGGCTGCGGGTTGAACGGTAACATCACTGTCAGCGGTGGGAGTGAGCACAAGGCCTCCTGCATGGTCAGATTCCTGGTGAAGGAGTTGGAGGAGCATTATCTGACAGCCAAGGCTGACATGATGCTTGCTGCCAGAACCAAGCCAATACATGGTGAGCGTTCAGATGAACAACTCTGACATCTACCACGAATGGGGTTTAGCCCTGAAGATGTTGCTCAGTTCTTTAAATTGAACGATGTTCCAGGTGTTTTAATTGCCCTCCAGAGGTGTTTGCTCGAGACACCCAGCAGTGTGTATGACACGCTTGACTACAGTCTGACCGTTGAGCTGCTGGTCCTGCTGGAGAACATGTCTCTGCTGCTGCTGGGTGTGCTGTACGGAGACCGGGATACTTGTGCCACTGAAAAGGGTAATGGCGGAATAAATAGTTTTTTTTGGGGGGGGATAAAGTACACTCCATTTCAGATTCACCACACAGTAAATTGCTCTCTCCTCTCCTAGATGCCCCCCCTTCTTTTTGTGAAATGGGAAATGCCATCAGCTCTCTTATAGCCCAAGAGTCCGGAGGAGGCCAAGGGGATGGGGAGGAGTGTGTCCTGCTGTCTGAGGAGCACAACCTCGTTCTCACCTGCTGCTGGGTCTCCCTCAAGGTAAAACAGAACCAGATGCACCTCCATTTAAAATGCATAGTTGGATACCCCAACACTTAGGGCGATGGCAAAAACATACCTTTTCAGCTTAGCATATTTGCTGCATGTGCACTTTTTCTCAAAACGACTTGCTTTCACGGTTTCTTACCAGGAAGTAGGAATCCTTTTAGGTTCTCTGGTGGAGAAAATTCTCACTGAATCCAAACCCAGCAAGTGCCTTCTAACAACAGAGGATCTAACGAGAGCATCAAAAGTGTTCACTTATATTCTTCTCAAATGCCGTCACTGGGTACGTTTAAAAAAAAAAAATCCATTTAGAGGCGTTGAGTCTGAATCACCTCAACTGTCATGTTCCTTTCTGAAAGACGCATTTCTCTTCACCAGGGGGCGGTAGAGGGATGCTGTACCGGCTTCACCAAGTTCTGTGCCTCTTTGTTGAGCAGCAATGATCCAGAGCTTAGTGATATACCGGCCCACATGCTGAAACTAGTGAGTGGCCGTACATTCTTGAATGTATTCCTCCTTAATAAATGGAGTCCTGGACTACTGGCTTACATATCTAGTTCCTCTCCTGTCCCTTCGTAGGGCTTGCAGGTCGTGCGGTCCCCTCGCTCTACCTCGGTGACCCGGCGGGCTGCAGGGCTGCCTATGCTCATCCTGTGTGTCGTGTCAGCGGAGGAGGCCAGTAAAGCAAGACCACTGTTATCCCACAGCATGCAAACCTTACTGGAGACAGCCAAAACCCCTCTGCCCGAGAACTGGGACCAAACGCTGGACCTGCCACAGGTCAGCATCAAGAACGAGGATATTGGTCTTTAAAGCCACAAAGACAGATGTGGTCACATAATCGTGCTTTCCCTTTACAGGTGTGTGCGGTTCACACTCTGCAGGCCCTGGTTCATGGTTCTGGTCTGGGAGTAGCTGTCCTTCAGTTCGCTCCTGCTGTAGCCATCTTGTCACTCGCTCTGCTCAGTTCTCCCTGCTGGGCCATGAGGAACGCTGCTCTGCAACTTTACAGTAAGACACAATTACTTTTAGTTCATATTCATAACATAAAATTATTTATTATTTTCTCGATAAATTGGTTTGTCGTTCATCCTATAAAATGGTATTTTAGGTCATTTACTATCTTGCAAATACTTACATTTTAGGTTCTGGAACCAGTGATTCTTTTTTTTTTTGAGGATTGAAAAAATTGATCAATTGTCAAAATAGTTCATTAATCCACTATTTGGTTCAGCTCGGAGTAATACCCCTGATACTACCGTAAATCAAATCTGTTTCCAGGTTCTCTGTGCTCGCGAATGCTCGGCCAGCGGCCCAGCAGTGAGGAGGGGGGCCCCACCCAGCACGGCATGTCCCCCCTTGCCTTCTTCTTCCACTACCCTGCGCTTCAGCCCTTCCTCCTGGGCGAGCTGAGAGGGGCAGCTCAAGACCTCCAGGGTCCACCCAATGAGGCCAAGCTTCACCTCCAACCCTCGCTCTTCCCTGTCCTCACTCTGTTAGCCCAACTTCAGCCTGGTGTCCAAGACTCAACGGAGTGATTACTGTTTACTTCTCACTTGACGGTTTAGTCAGGTTTACTACTATAATTCTCTACAGCAGTGTTTTTTATCAATCAATCAAGATCAATATCCCTCTCATATCTGTTCAATGAATACGTAGCTGGAACCAGCAGCTGGTTGTCTTAGCTTAGCATAAAGCCTGGAAACAACTAGCCTGGCTCTGTCCAAAAGTAACAAAATCCATCACATTATATTGACGCATCCATCTCGTTTGCTCCACCGAACAAAATTGGTAATCGCTCCCAGCCAACAAATGGTCCCGCACATGACCACAGTAAAATGGTGAATTGTAATTTCTACACTTCTGTTGTAGATTAAACGACCAACAAACAGCAACAAAATACTGTACACGGTTTTAGTTGGTGAGCGGATTTTGTTACCTGCTGACAGACACTTCAATTAACGCAAATCAGTAAATTTCCCAACCTGCTGCAACATTCTGTTAATTATTAAAGGAACCTATTAAAGTTCAATCGGTTAGCATTGTATACTGTGTATGTTGACTTGTGTATGTTTATGAATCTCCACCCTGAATATCATTTGACTCGGTGATGTCTTCTCTGACTTCTCCACCAGAGCTTTGTCAGACTTCCTGCCTCCTCTGCTCCAGCTGTCTGCCAGTCCTATTTACAGTGTGAGAGCGATGGCCTCCAAGGCTTTGGTTGCCATGACTCCCCCCTCAGGGTACATGGACATCCTCGTCAAACTGGCGGCTCAACTGCCCCGTCCACACGAGCGCTTCTGTCACAACCGGCTCCACGGACAGCTGCTGCAGATCAAAGCTACTCTGCAGAGAGCTCTCTGCACAGTCAGGTGAGACTAAAAAGAGATGTTTACTCTTTCATCTGACACTTTCAGGCTGGCCAGCTGTAGTCAATCAGCGGACACTGTCTTTTGAAATCCCGCTGTGTTTTGATACCCAGCGACCCTTCAGCTGAGCTGTGCGAGGTGCTGAGCCGGGTGGAGGCCTCGGTGTGGCTGGCGACTGAAGCTCAACGCTGCCCCCTGGTGAGAGCGGCCTACCTCGGAGTGGCAGACTTACTAAGAAGACTCTGCCGTGAGACCTACCTGTCAACGCTCAGCTACACACTCATGCGTGACCTCCAAACACCTCGACAGGAGCTTCAGGTGAGGGACACACATGCTGACACACTCGCATATATAAAAAGATAGACATTGTTTTTCTAGGGGGACAGTTCAGCCATTTATCTATGGTGTAGATATACATAGAGAGACAGGAAACATGGGGCTCCGTACAAAACTGTTCCAACTTTGTCAGAAAGTGGTGCATTCATGTCGGATCCCACTACGTTTTCAGGGGCTTTTAACCAAAAGGCCAACAGGAAGCAGACGTTCTGTTTCTAATGCTTTATCTCTTGTCACCTCCGCAGCTCGGGTTGTCATCCTTCCATCAACAAGCCATCCAATTTCTATGTGCAGATCTAACGTGTGCGTGTCAAATCTGGGACAACTTCTCTGCATCAAGCCCTGATCTGAGGCTCTCACTGGTTACGTGGGTGGTGGATGGGCGGGGCTCGCAGCAGACCGGCTTGAAAGAGGTGATCCAGAGGGTGTTGCAGGTGAGACATGATCTGCGCCGTAGATTTCAGCGTGAAGAAAACAGCCTTTCCAAAAACCAGTCTAACAGCTTTCAGTGTAACAACAACCTTCTTACAGCACAATGTGAGGAAAATCTGGGAAGCTTAAATATAATGCCATCGGAAAAGTGGCCTAATTATTTATTACGTCATTCAGTTGGACTAGAGCAGGGGTCTCTAACTGGCGGACCGCGGTCCGGATCCGGACCCAGACGCAGTTGCATCCGGACCCAGGACCTAAAATCGATATTTCGGAATCACACATATATTAGGCAGCGAGTTTGTACTTTAACCGGTAGGGTTGCACGGTGTATCGATACTAAAAAGGTACCGCGGTACCTGTACGTTAAAAACTACACGATTTTGCATATTTTTAGGATCGATACTTTATTAAAATAGCGCGCCATCAGAGCGCACTGGCTGCTCCGCTCCCTGTCATGCTGCCTGCAGGCATGCAAGGGGGCGGGGCTGCCCAGCGCGCTCACAGCAACAGGCAGCGCGCGCACTCACAGCGAGTGATCACAGGGGAGACATGCACGAGCTTTTACCGACTGATCTCGGCTTGTTGGACAACAAGATGCCAGAAGTACTATCTGGAAGTACTTTGGCTATATTGCAGACAGTGAAGGAAAGCCCACTGACCAACAGAGACCCGTCTGCGAAACGTGTTTCAGACCAAGTGAGGCAACACGTCTAACACGGCAAAGCACCTTTCAGACAGACACCCCGAACCTTTCAAAGAGTTCAAAGAACGACGGGTAAGCAAATGTGATTATAAACATGAACACCCCCAAGCTCACCTATATACAGCTAACACGAGGAGCCTTAGCCTAGTCTGACAACAAGCCTGTGATCATGAGGTCACAATGCACACAAACGTGCACTAAATGAAACAATTGATGCAAAATGGCTCCATGCTGGTGGATCTTCAGCTAATTATTTTCATTTTTAGTTCAGGAAAAATAATTATTCCATGAATTAAGATAAAATATGAAGTGAAAATATCAAACTCACTATGCAGTAAATGAAGAAATGAGGAAAATAGAAATGAGGAAATAGAAACAAGAGCAGGAAAATTGCGCTAATCAGAGAGGTTATCACATGACGTTCTCCAAAAAGAGAAACGTGTTCAGAGAGAATATAATTTATAAGCAAGAATGAACTGACTCTTTTATGTTAATTCTTCCCACAGGCAGTGTGTCATATGTTCAGAAACCGTAACTATTGATAAAAGTGGCAAATGAAGTGCACTACGAGGCAAAGCACAACTCCTTTGAACAAACGTACCCACTCACATCTACATGAAGACAGAAAATAAACCTAAGAGCCCAAAATGATCAGAATCCTAACGCATGAATTCACTGTCCCAACAATGATGTTACCAGAGAGAATAGAGCTGAAACAAGTGTTAATAACCACAGATAAAGTCCTGCTCACTGATTTATCTTTTTAGAAGACAAAAATATAAGATTGTGGCTTTTTTATTGACATCACTTCACACATGAATGAACTGAATTTGAAGCTGCAGGACAATTCAGTAAAATGAATGTTTCTAAAATGAATTACTTTATTTTAAGATACACATTCTTCAAAAGCTTTGTTTTGTCAGTTATTCTTTAATCCAGCCATTATTGTACTTGAAATGAGAAGAACATTTATTTATGTATTATTTATAATCCATCCAGTTAAATTTGAAAACTGAGAATAATAATTTGTTAAAATATAATTGATGTGTACTTTCTTTATTTGATTTGACAGTTGTTGACTACACAGAGACGTTGTTACTACTACTAGGCTTCTTGAATATATATATATATATATATATATATATATATATGGCACTAAATAGCGCGGGTTAAATATTATTGTAATGTTTCGGACCTTTGCCCGAGGAGATTTTCTCAATCTGGAACTTTTGGAATTTTAGTTGAAGACCCCTGGACTAGAGCATCCTGTTTCCATGCATCTGATTTTAGTTTTACTATCATAATGTTAAATGTAAAGTTGTTAGTGTTTTGTTGAGGAAACCACTTAAATAGTCCAAATATTGTAATCGCATTAATTAACAAAAAGCACAATTCTCTACATTAGTGTGATATCCAGTGATGTGGAAAACAGATGTCAAATTCTACATCTGTTGTATGACGTGCGAGCCGGTCAGGGTACATTCTGATCGTTTGGCAAGTAGATTAAAAGGACTCTACTAATGCTCTTCATCTCCAGTCAAACCTGAGGGAAGCGTTGCTGAGCGTCAGTGTGGAGTACCGCAGGACCTTCCTCGCAGCCCTGGTAGCAGTGATGGCCGGAGGAGATTCTACTCTGCCCCAACATCTTCCTCAGTCGGCCCCACTGGAGGAGGCAGTTCGACTTGAGTGTCTGGATTTGTTGCTTGGGGACTTGGAGGACCAGCGAGGGGGGCCAGAGTTTCTATCCCAGGCTCTGTATGCTGCTAGTCTGCTGCTTTCCCAGGCTTCAGGCTCCAGGTTTTTACATGTTTTATTGCCTTTACTGCAGTACAGAGTCCCATACTGTACTGGAACATGTCAACCTGCAGCTCTGACGTCCTTCTTATCTTTGTGTAAATCAGTCTAAAGATATCCGTGTTCCAGCGCTGGTGTAGCACCTTGGAATGCCAGCGATCCCCAGACGCGCCTGAAGTGCTCAGGATGGCGTGCGCTGAAGCTCTGTGTGTGGCTGGAGTTCCTCTAATGAGCCACAGCCCTCTGCCAGCCGTCGCCATCAGGTGTGAAGGAAGTCAAACGGTGTTGTCAAACAAATTATCCTCTCTGATGAACACAAATGAAAAATGTTGAATCTCCTCCGTTTAGGTCGATCAACACAGGCCTTTACTTGCTGCAGGACCAAAGCCAGCAGGTGAGGATGAAAGCGGCCCGGTTTGCTTCCATGCTGCACCATGTGAGAACAGGAGAAAGCCAAAGGAGCGTCTACCTCATGCAGGTTAACCGGGCTTTGCCGCTCCTGCTGGACCTGCTGCTGGAGGAATGCTGGGATACTCCTGGCACACTGGAGGTGCTGCTGGGTCACCTTCCCCAGCCTGACCTCAGATCTGTGCTGAGGGAGGCTTCAGAGACGGGGTTTGTGACCTCGCTGAATCAATACACTTGTGCAAACGGAGCAGCCTTGATTGCTTGTGGCTGAACTGTTATTATTACTCTCTCGTTCAGGGGCTCCAGTCTGTACGAGCAGGATGAGGCCAACGTGTTCGCAGAGCCCTCTGTGATCTCTGCACATGTGCTGCCTTACCTGCTGCAGATGGCTGGAAAATGCTGTGAATCCTCTGCTGTGGCACAGAGGCTGAGTGCGTGGGCGGAGGAGGGTGCTGCACAGGTTCTGGACAGCCTTGAAGTCTGCAAAGAGCTCCAGCCAGGTATATCATTAGCATGAATACAAGAATGGCTTTGATAAACACGTAACACGCTGCGGCATATTCAAAATTGTCTGTGTTACAATGCGAATATTTATTCTCATCAGCGGAGACGTTGACCCCGGCCTGGCTGGCGCTCCTCACGGACCCCCGTTTCCACGGCACCCTGTGCGGCCTGTTTACCAGGGCTGCCCTTCTCCTTCGGCTGTCAAACGCATCCGACGATGTACGACACCTTTGCGATCCTTCGGCGCTGCGCGTGAGCTTACGGGACGTTTGTAGTCTGCTCAGTCTGAACGGTGTCCACTGTCCCTCTGCTGTAACAGCTGCTGTGGCTGGAGAGCTGCCGCGATGACGGAACGAGGGCCCTTTTTCTGTACACGCAGTGAGCAAAGCCGAAGAGGCCCGGGATGAAATTACTTGCGGATATTTCAAGAATGCTGAATGACATCTTCATGTGCAGCCTCAGTCTTGAATGAGTAGTGCAACTGCTGATGCTGCAGTACACCAGCACTTAACAAGCTGACTAAGTTATGTAAGAGCTCAGCGGCCGCAGTCAGAGAAGAGACCCAACGGGCATCGGGTGCCATGTTCCTCACAAGCGCTATAGTCGTGTTTTTTTTCGACAATGCTTTAAATAAAAGTTTATAACATTGATTCTTCTTGTAGTTGTTTTTTGGCATTAAGTTAGTTTTTTTATGCAGATGTGCATTCACTAGAATAACTCCAGGTCTGTCTTTATGATCACTATCACCTCAGAGCAATATGCTCATTATTATTCCCAGAGCAGGCCTCCTGTCCCGTGTTGTTGTTATTTGTTTGCCGTGTCTCAGCAGCAGCAGAAGCACAGCTCAAACTGATGCAGTGATGTAATGCGATAGCCTCGGGGGAAATTGGCTACTTGGCGCCCAGCAGGGGAATATAATGTATGTTTTGATGCTCCATTACAGACCTGCCTAGATAAGTGTCCCATTTTCCAACCACATGAGGACTGAAGATGATTAACTGGATCTGATATCGAGCTGTCAGTTGTTCCGCAACGGACCACACACTAGAGCAGTCTTACATCACCAGAGCCCACTGCCTTTGTTTGAGCTGGGTGGCTCTGTTAGGCTACTTGTTAAATGTACATGGACTTTTTTTTACTGTTGTATTCTCACAACTTTTATTCTTTAATGGGATATGTTATTGTCCGAGGTGGTTGAATTCTCAGAATGATATCTAACCAGACAAGTTATCAACAAACTGACTGTAAACCAGCAGAGTTATTTTGTTACTGTTCCACTTCAACCCGTTTAGTCAGTTAAACACAGAAAACATGGGAATATGTGGTCCAGGTTGAAAAATAAATGAAATGACCCTGTAATGAAATCTTCATTGCAAAAACAATCCCCTATAACTCAGTTTCATGTGTTCACAAGTCATTTAAGACAAAGCTTATAGCACAGATCTCTGAAAATACAAATGTGCCCTTAAACTTTGCTCTACTTCAAGACAAAGTGTGTGTGTATGTGTGTACATGCAAACAAAAGATTGTTCCACTGTTGCGTCACAAGCCAGTGGATCCAGAGGATGACAGTAACAAGCTTAATGAATAAATGTATTTTAAAAGTTTTGTCAGTTTACCTGTGCATTCAGATTTAAAAAAAGAACCGTCAATGCTGAATATAATAAAGATAACTATTGAGGTTGTCATGACATGTTTTTCTTTCATCCCATCAGCGATGCTAGTTTCATTTCCAAAGCGTGACACAAAGCTAGTGAACCGCTCTGCCTACAAGCATTGCTCCCTTGAAGTAGTGGGCACTGTAAATACTCAGCCTCGTACAATGTCAAGCCTGTAATAACACAGCAAAATGCAGCTTTAGTCTGTTGTGGTGCACTATCAAGGATTTCAGTATTCATTAATATATCTAAGAATAAACTTCAGCTATGTCCCTGATTTAGGCAGTTGCTTCCACTCCAGACAAAAAGTGTCACATTAAATTGTTGAAATATTGCCCGACCATGGTCCTCAGCGACAATAAATCAAGACGCTCATGGACAACATCTTAAACTAAGGAGTCAGATTCACGACTGTTGAGTCAAAATTATGAGTTAGTACATTAACATTATGATATCTTCTATACCAACTTCACTAAATCACCTAAATCACCTCAGTTCAGTTCAGGTAGTTATGGAAGTCTATTCCTGGAGACAAAAAACAACGGATTTAAAATTATCCATAATAAGCTTTTTTGTGTATTTTTAAAAAATATATACTTTTAAAATCAACTTCATTACTATATAAACTTTTTATTTAAAAAAAAAATATGAATCTCTTAATCTACTATTGCATCCATTTTATATTTTTATCACAACTAACAGTTCTTTCTTTCAGTTGTGGAAATGAGCTTCCATAGTTGGCTCAGTCCCAAATGTGTTCCCCTTTAATGGTCTCTAGTGACTTGTGGCTTCACCCAGTGCATGATGGGAGAGGCTCCTGGGTCCTTCCTGCCCCCTGTAACCCTGAATGAGTGTGAATGTGAGTGCTGGACAGATGCTTTGTGTTTGCTCTAGTAATTGCCTGAAAACCGGGCCAGCATCCATTTGAAAAGTGGCTTCGTGAAGATTGACTGACTCAGGCGGTGGCTGCCCTCTTTTACCAGTCAGCCAACAATGACACAGGGCCTCTCTGCACGTGAGCAGCTCACTGGCAGATGCAGGCAAATACTGTTTGCAGCTCTTTACCGGCCTCTGTAGGGTCTTCTTCTTCGGACCAAGGCCAGCAGAAACAACAGGCCTCATGTGGCGGAGAGGAAGCCTGCAAACAGGAAGATTGGGTTTGGACAGAAGCACTTAAAGCCAGATAGATTATAAATGGAAAGTAACGACCGTCGTGTATTTTCAAATGGCAAGGGAAAGCAGCTATTTACAGACAAGCGCAGAACATGTGACAAACATGGAAATGTTTGTTGGACAGGGAGAAGGAAAACGTTTGAGTGTGGGTCATAGAAGTAACAACAACAACAAAAAATGCAGGTTGAACAAACATGTGAAAGAACTTAGTTGAATTTCTCTGCTGACTGTTTTGAAGACGTGTTTATTCTCACAAGGCTGCATGTCATGATACGTTTCCTGACTACTTTGCAGCTGATGCGTGGGTGTGTGTGTGTGTGTGTGTGTGCGCTTGCCCGTGTGTGTCAGTGTGTGGGTGAGAGAGAGAGAACCCGGTGAGGCTTTAGGACCTTAAGGTTTGTGCTGCAAAGAGCAGCTCCTCCTCCCACAGAAGGCTGTTTACCAAGAAAGCTCCGTTCCTCTGACAAAAACAAGGGCTGGGACTCCAGCGAGAGGAGCAGTGTGTCTGATGCAGATCTAGCACAGGCTCGTCGTCCATTTTAAACAATTTGTTTATGTGTTTGATATCTTTGTTGTTGTTGTATTTTTTAGAGTAAAGCAACGTAGCGCACCATGTTGTCTGTTACTTCAGCCCGTCAGCTCTTCAAGATGTTTTTCTCTTTGCTGGTTTTCCTGAGCGTGGCCATGCTGGAGAGCACTGCATCAAGTGAAAACGGTAAAATTAAACATGAAGGAATGTTTTTGGGGGGTATTTTATTTCATTTGTGGGGGGAACAAAATGTACAGTAAAGTTTGAGTCACTTTAAATCACATACAAAATATAATGAATCATTCTGTTCTATTGCGGTGTGCTCACGTGTTGTTTTGTTTTTATTCTCAGACTGCATGAGATCCAATGGTGTGGAGTACAGAGGGGAACTACAGAGCTCCTCCTCGGGCCTGGCCTGTCTCAACTGGACCAAGACCAGTAGAGACTACGATGATAAACTCCATCCTGATTCACAGACAGGTAAACAACTTCAATGTGTCTTTTAATGCAGAGATCAGGAAATGACCCATCAACTTAAGTCATTCCTCTCCTGTTTTCTGCTGTTGGAGTCATGCTGAAGACAGGTACAACAGTTTCCTGACAGGATAACAAACAGCTCTTACGTCTTTGTTGATGCAGTGTAATAATACAGGTTGCCTCAGGATTGCAAGTCTTTACACGCATGCACAGGATTGATCTTCACATCCACTGATTTATTTGTTAAATGGCTTCTATTATACGTCTGCCATTTCCTTTCTTTGTGCTCATTGCGGCCTGTTCATTGTGTGATGAGGTAGGGTTAATGATTGATGCATCCAGTAGTTTACCCACTAGGCGGGACAGACAGAGACAGGCTTATGTTTCCAGGAGGCATCAGTAACATGCGTGTGCTGTTTCTACCGTTCCTCCTCTAGGTGTGGGAGATCACGATTACTGCCGAAACCCAGACTCCTCTGAGAGGCCTTGGTGCTACATTGCCGGTCCAGATGGGGCAGTCCAGAGACAATTCTGTGCAGTTGACACATGCAAAGGTAGGTAAACACCGGACACCACAACAGTCAATCCAATTCGGACACTATAGTTGGCATTTGCACAAAGGAAATTTGTAGAAACAGCTAGAAAAATAGCTCCCAAAGCCGGACCTGGCAAAGACAAATATGCATATTCCAAATGAATGACAAAACAATCCTAAAACAAGCACACTAAATGAGAATGCTCTGTGAGATTTGTTCAGACTGTGCTCTCTTGATGCTGTCAGCAATTTCTTTCTCTTTTCTCTAAAGCGCTCATGATTTTAAGAAGTGGGTTATCCTAGGGAGAAATAATCAGGTGACATTTTTTGTAGTTGTAATGTTCTAATTAATCAACACACAAAGAAGAGGATGCAGTCAAATTATTAACTTGTATGAGTCAACTCAAAAGGTTTTTAAAAGCGTCCTCTGTGTATTTTTACCACAAATAAACCATGTGCAAGTGATTTCCCATTTAAGTTTATTAGTCTGCAGAAGGTCAGTCGGTCAAGATTAACGCACTGAGATACATTTCGTCTACTTTGGCCTTTGTTTCCTTCTTATCTCCGAAGCCACACAATAACAAAGCCCTGCAGTCATGTCATGAAGTTCCGTTTGAAGAAAGCCGTTGACCACGCCCCAAACCGTAGCTCATTGGCAGAGAGGAAAAGTCTTCCCTTGGAGACGGCAGCTAATTGGCTGCTTCAATTCACGAGGTCATGCCCTTTAACTCCAGAGTTCGTAAACAACAACTTGTGTGGCGGAAATGGAAGTTACAGTTTTTCTCGATTGCTAAGACACATTTCTTGAAACGGTCACCCATTCTCTCAAAACTGTAAACACAAAACCTCATCTTCAAGCACTATTTACAAAACCTCTGAATCCTCTTGCAAAATGAAACTTTCGCCTCAAAACAGTTTTACCTGTGCTCAAAATCAAACACTGCTCTCAAATCATAAACAAAGTGATCAAAATAATATTCACTATCAAGCAGTCAGTAGACAATACACCAATAAATAGAAAAAACATTGTTCAAAACATATAGTTCTCAGGGAGAAGTAGATTTTTAATCTCAAAACAAATTTCATATGAACGAAAACATGTTCTATTACAGTCGCTCACAATTGATCAGAAATGACTACTGTGCTTTGCTCTTTGCAATTTATTTTGTTCTTCCTCCTCCTTGTACCCCTATTTTTACAGTACTGTACCCTGCATCTCACAAACGTATCCTTTGTCTCTGTGATACTGTAATTATTGTTCTTTGTTGATATGAACCTGCAACCAGTCAACATCTATTGAGCAGTCAGTACTGTTACAAATAGAAAGCACCATGTCCTCTCACATTGTTTCTTCTATCCATTCTCAGACTTTCTCCTTCCCACCTTCAACCACCTGTTTGCTCTCTGAACCGGCTTATATGGGTTGTGTCACATCATTTGATACAAGTGAAATCAATTTTGAGTGATTGTGTTTAATCAATGACATGTGTTCTCTATTTCTATTTGATTGTTGCCACTTGTGTTTACCAGTATGGATGACATGTGCATTAGAGTGCAGAATGTGTTTTGAGACTGAGAATGTGTTTAGAGTTTTGCTGAAAAGTCTAAGTGAGATCTGCAAATTGTGTTTTACCATGTGACACAGTTTAAGGTATTGACAACAGACTGCACAATTAGCTAAATGAGTTCAGGCAACTGAGAACTTTGTTCAGCCAATGGGTTTTAGTGTTTTAGCAATTGAGAAAAACTGTAAAGAGCAGATGTTGACAGCTGCAAGCTGAACCGTCCTGTCCCTTGAGATAGATCGCATTGTTAGACCAGCAGTAGATGGAAAACCACACGGTCCAGATGATGCACCAGAAAGTGCATTACTATAACAAGCGTCCACACACGAGACAAGTAATATTATTATATTTTAGAACAAGATAAAGGCCATGTTCTGGAAAATGAACTGATAAACTGTGTTATGGACAAAATAAACTCCCATACAAGACCTTTTGAAATGAATGTGCTTTATCACATTCATGCAAAAATCTCATAAAAATCTCAAAATAAAGCAGTCGTAGAGCAGTCCTGCTCATTGACTCATCTATCCCACAATGGTCTAATACACCGTGAGGTAGTAAAGGGAGAGATACCGCGGCATAAATGATATCGCAAAATCAATGTCCTAATGTATGTATAAGCAGTACATTCTTCATTTCACCCCAACTCTGAGTGGTAACAGTTCAGATATGATAAGGCTTCCATTGGCAGTACTTCAACAGCAGCACAACTCAGAGCATCTCCAATTAAAAGTCATTTAACTGTTGTTTTACACTGACATTGGTCATCTGTGTCTTTAGAACAACAAGCCACCATTGTACCAGCAGAGGCAGAATCCCTCAAGCCAACAGGAACCATTCCGTCCACTGAGAGCTTTCAACCGGCCAGGACCGGGGCCTCTCGGGGAGAAGTAGCTGCTGTGCAGCCAGTGATGGGAATCAGCCAGCGAGTGCGCACAAGACCCAAAAAGAAAAGGGACCTCGGCACGATCGGTATGTTGTTATTACGCCGAAAACATGGTTTGAATTCATCTTCGTGTGGCATTGCTCCATAAACTAAAGGTCTTTGTGTTCAGTTTGTACGCTCAGTTTTTAACCTTTTTATGTTGTCCATTTGTTTTTCAGGCTACGTCATCGGCATCCTCATGATGGCCGTTATAATCCTCCTGGGAGTAGGCATCACATTTGGCTACTTCTATAAGAGGTCAGTATCAAAATCACAACAAGATCATCAATCATCATCCTCAGTCTTACAGGAAGTTGATGAAAAGGACCTACGTAATGTTGAGCATTTACTTAATTCTTTCTCTTTGGAAAAGCGTTTAATCTGTTTCCAGGATGTCGTTATTACATTGTCTGCTGTAACAAAGCCAAAATGAGATGCTTCAGAGCTTCTTGTGGCTTCCTGTTTGCACTGGCACATGTAGTATTGTTCAAAGCTTTAAGGTGTGCAGGAGACAGTCCAGTATAATTCGTTAAAACATGTCATAGCATGCATGTTTCTGCGTGTTTAGGGCATCAGCTGTTGTTCACATTCCCCAGTGACGCTCTCTGTTCCGCTTGGCAGCGATTTTGGCATCATCTTATTTTGTATTCTTGAAATAAAGACAGGGTTGGATTGGATGGAGAAGCCTGCACATTCACTGCACTTATGTAATGTGCCAAAATGATGGCCCCACTGTTGTGATGCCCTCACAGGTCTGTGTTTGGCTGTCAGATCTCATTAGCAGTCATTGTTTTCTATTTCAGGAGGTGATTATTTCATAAAGGAGGCGCAGCATGTTATGTCAGAGGGTCTACACCAGATTGTTGTGCAGTAATCAGTCTTTTAACATGTCTTTGTGAACAACCTGTAATTATTATTTCAAAGAATAGTTTGACATTTCAGGAAATTCGCATATTCTTTTTATTGCTGAGAATTGGATGAGAAGATTAAAACCACTCTCATATCTGCCCATTAACTATTTGGCTGTGGCCAGCTGACAGTCAGCGTTAGCTTAGCACAAAGACTGGAAACAGGGGGAAACAGCTAGCCTGGGTAGTTTGCCAGGTGACCACCTCCAGGAAGTTTCTGTCTCCAACCAAGAAACGGTCTGCTACATAACACCCTGTAGAACTAGCAAGCTGTTTCGATCTGTTTCCAGTGTTTGTGCTAAGCTAAGCCAACTTGCTGCTGGTTCTCGCTGCACAGCGCACAGACATGAAGATTAATCTTAACTAACTCCGGGCATGAAAGCAAAAAAAGATTCTGGGGAATGTGATATGCTTTAAGCTGAAATGAGCCACACGAATCATTGGTGGTGACATGCAAAGTTACAAAACATGCTGCCGTAAAGCATGCAGGTAGGAAGTGTTTTGCACGTTGTCGTGTTTTGGCTCCGGATCAGTAGAAGGCATCACTGCGTTGGAGAAGATAGGCTCCTCGCCAGACTGTCAGCACTCTGTTCCCTTTCACCATCTGTCCCTTGCCTTTGCTGGGGACCTGGCCCTTGTTATAACAGGCTCTGTTATATACAGTACATACAGCATGTTATCTGAAGCTCCTTATCATGAATATGTAGCTTGGGTGGCCAAAAGTATCAGCCACACGACTGCCAAAAGTCATCACTATGGTAGCTATTTTTATTGTGATTAAAAAAAAAAAAAAAAGACTCGACACTAATTTCATTTGCATTCTCTGCTGTTTGTGTTCAGGGGTCTGACCTTAAAGAAGCAGCATGAGCAGCGAGTGTACGAGCGCGAGATGCAGAGGATCACCCTGCCCCTCTCGGCTTTCTCCAACCCCACCTGTGAGCTGGTGGATGAGAACACCATTGTGATCACAGCAGAGCACGAGACGACCCACGTCCAGGACGGCGTGGAGGGCGGGGACCCTCTCATGGGCCCGCAGGCCGGTACCCCCGGAGCATGAGCATGCGCCTGGTCCTCAGACGCAGGACTGTGATACATTTATGTGAACCGAAACACTTCTTTACATCTTCGTTCCTCCCTTCTGCCTCCCTGAGTAACCTCTGTTCTAAAAGGAGTAGCGGAGCAGTGTTTGCTCCAAAGACTGGATGCTGTGTCTTTTGTACCCCCTTTCCATTGGTTTTTATACAGCGGAGGCACAAACAAAACAAGCTGTGGACACAGTCTTAACAACTCGACACCATTTTGGTGGATCTGTTGTTGATGAAGATATGACATGAAGTCTTTAATATTCACTTTTGCTACATTTGATAGCCAAGAAAATAAGGTAATATGCTGTCCCCTTAAATAACAGTGTGAATATCTAGTCTGATGGACTTGCCAGTGTTTATATTGGTGTGTAATGAAACCAATTCCTTATAAAGAGATTGTTTTTGGAATGGGGGTTCATAGCCTTTTTTTTTTTTTTGTACGTTTCATGGAGGTTTCATTTCTATTGACCTGTTGGCTGTGCCCAGGGAGATGCAGATAAGAAACCTGTATGTAAAAGCACTGCTTTGTCTAGGAGACATACTGGTGACACAGATGTGTCCAAAAATATATCCTCCTCTGAGACAGGATGAGGGAAAACCGGCTCACTAAAGACAAGGGAAGGCCTCCAACTCTGCCATAGCATGATACGTCTGAATGTATTTGTTCTTGTTTAACCCAGATGGATTTTTGTTTCTCTCTTTGTCCTCGACTGACAGACCTATGTGGTTGCAAAGCATGACGGGCGGTCAGGTCATCAGCAGACATGATGGTGGACTTGCCCTTTTCTTCCACAGGTTAATGAGGAGTGGCAGGAAATATACAGAGTGCTCTCGGGAAGCATGAGAGGCAGTAGATGGTCCTCAGGACGACACAGAGTAGAGAAGTAAAGGTCTGTCTTTGCAGAGCAGGACAGCGAGTGTGTTGAAGGGGTGAGGAAGCCTGGGCGATTAGATTCAGACGTTTGAGTTATGCACTTGACGCTTCAGGAGAGAGAGATCGATGGAGTGGAACAGAAATAGTCCAAAGTCTGCATGCACATTACCTGCTGCATGTTTGTATTCAGGGGCCATATTTTTGCATCTTTAAAAAGTAGAACTACTGATCGAAGAAGACGTTTTAGAAAATACCTGCCTGGAAATCAAAATAATTGTACACAGAAGATTCTGTTACACTTGATGCACTGTTACTTCCCAGTGTATTGCCAGTTTGTTATCACTCCGTCACGTCACATGATCTTGTTTTGTGATTATTGCTGGATCGGCATCACTGGTAATCTTTTTCACCGTCTGTGTACGGACTGTAATTATTCTTTTCTTCATATAAGCAACATGTTCAAAATACTGTTCAGCATTTGAATTTAGTACTTGTGTATTTGTATGAATGCAGATTTTCACTGGTGGGACTGAAATAAAACTTCAAACTCTGACACTATGTGATGTAATCAATGCATTTAAAATGATAAGAGGGAGAACAGCATAATACTGCACAATGGCTGGACCAATGTCTTGTTATGCAAGGTTTGTTCACAGTAGGAATTTTCTTGCAGCAGCTCCCTCTGTTGGCCATTCTTCAACACATACGAGTCATCGGAGTCACCTGATGAAGATGGTTAAGATCGAAGGGAAGACGTACAAGTAGGACAAAGAGATTTGAAGATGTTAACAAAAACATCTAAACTCAAACAGCTACAGAAAAAAAACTTGTTTAAAGTAAGTTTGGATCTCTGGATGTTATTCAGTGGCCGACATACTTTGATAGACCCATTTTTGATTCATTTCTGATTAGACAAGATTCACCTTTATTTGATAATCCACAGATCTATTTAAAAGGTGCTAAAATAAGCAAATAAACAGTCAATGAGAATCGTTTTAAGGATGCAGGTAACAATTCAAATAAACAATTTAAAGTCTTCATTAAGCCAATTTATCATTTACTCTACAAAATGTGAAAACTGGAAAATGCACATCACCAAAGTGAAGTGTTGAATCAGATTTTGTCTGCCCAGCAGTCAAATATATAATTATAAATATACGGTATGTGCTGTTGGGAAGCTGTAAACAATACATTATCTGATTTATTTATTTTCATTTCTAACAAGGACAACTTAATTTGTCAAAATTAAGCACGAATTTCCCTGAAAAAATAAATAAAAAAATGATTATTTCAGTTTGTCATTTTTGCAGTGATCAGATTCTTCATTTGTTTCTACAAATGATATAACTTTAATCCTGAATCATATAAGGAGAGCGGATTATTCGTACACGTCACACTTTTACTGACACGCAAAATTGAAGAATGACAACAAAAAACCCCACTTCAAGAAGGTTTATTTATGAAACGAGTGATATAAATAATAGTGGCTACAGCTGGTCGTCAGTACCTTGCATGATGACAGCAAAAAGGCAAAAACCTCCATAGTGACAAAATGTCTAAACATCTACAAATCTAGAGTTCCCATTAGACAATGTAATGTAATTAGAGGCACAATATGTACATATTTATAGACATCGCTTAAGAAAAAAAACAATCCAGTTCTTCTGTACAAAGCAACCTCTTACGGTCAATATGTGGAGTGATTATGTCTGGCAATTATTAACAGCAGCCCTACTTTCCAGAAGAGCTTCTGCCCTGTTTTTATTTAATAGGCATCAGGTGTTCGATAGAACCTCTGAACAAAATGTCAGTGTGGCAAAAAGTTAATTCATCATTCTAAGAAATTAATACAAATCCTTAGTCTACAAAGTACAGAACCATACTTGTAACTATCTCGTCAAAAATGTGATCAGCGGTCAAAACGTTCCTTCGCCATCTTGAGCCAAATCTCAGGACGATGAAACTATCCGCAGTCGGCGTGCGTTTGTTCTTCCAAAGCCATTTTAAGTCACACCTGTTTTCTTCAAGCTGTGCCGTCTGTTTACTTGGATCTATCAATCAGCCAGAGACTGCGGAGCATCTTTGATTGCTTTGCTGCCGAAGTGGAGTCCTCTGGTGGACAAGGACTGATCTGTGCATTCCACTCACAGCACACCACAACTTCAGAGCACGAAAAACAAAACTGCCGTCACATCAGACTCATCGAGTCTTTTTAAGATGTTCGTCTATTGTCGGGGAAAGGACCAAAGAATGTTGCATATTGTCTTTATACACCGTAAACATCAGTAAAACCCTGTGTGTGTGTGTGTGTGTGTTGAGCGAGGGATTAACAGGGTAGAACAAAATAGTAACCAACACTAGTCCTTTTGAAACGTGTCTTTCCAAGTTCACTGGCACTTTAAGAGTTAAGGCGCCACACAAGGAGGTCGGTCCAGCTACCACAGGTTATCCAGTTTAACGCAATTTCCCTCTTTTTCTCATCCACAGTATTAGTGCAGCATTGAGAGGGGTCAAAGAAGGCACAGGTCCTAGGTGCCACTGCCTGTCATGCTGGAAGAGTCTGGAGGGGCTGCGGTTGGGCTTAATGACTGATCTGTGCTCTGGGACGGGGAGCCGTCCTTAGCCATGTAGAGTCGACTCGCGCTCTGGTGAAGTTCATCCAGTTCGGCTGGCAGGGGGATCCCCAGCTCCTGGTTGAGGGACAGAGCGTCAATCCAGTCCTCCAGCTTCTGAAAAGGTGGGCTGAGGGGAGGAGGAGGAAAGAGCACACAGGGCACACACAGAGAGGTTTGAGGTTAAAGCTGGACTGACGAAGTTGAGAGAGAACATGAGGAAGCAATCTGGCAGCCGAGGCGTGCCCCAGGGCAGGCAGGGCGACACGGCATCTGTTAGTAAATGTTTTTCTCTCCCACTGCTTCTACACACTCTTGAGATCAAATAACTGGCTGCACAACATCTGTCCAGGACACATTTTCTCATGTGGCCATTTGAGTGAGTGATAAATACCTTTATTCCCAAAATATTTTAAAACCTTAATTGTTGCTGCACAAGCTGTTGATTTGGCGTTGCTCAGGTTATCAAGCAGCAGCGCTCTACCGCGGCTCATCATAATAGAGAAAGTGCAAGCTGTTATCGGACACACTGACAGCAGGTGCTCACCGGTTGTCTGGGGTGAGGTCGCAGCAGGCTACGGTCAGTGGGAAGAAAGCTGGTGGACAGTCTTCAGGGAGGAACTTCTCCACAAACTTGCCAACATTTAGGCCAAAGTCCAGAGTCCTGGGGAGGCACTCGGGATCTGCGTAGACTTTTCCAATGATCTGGATCATAAGACGGAGGTAAGCGTCAATGAGTAGACACACACTTTTACACTGAAATATCAGCACAGGCCAGAACATGTTTCAGCCCATTAACAACAATGGTGTCTACTTTACATGACGTCCTAGGATTTCTAAAGAATGCAAGTGCTTGTTAGATCTGTAGAGACTTGAACGTTGCTTGGCAATGTTTTGACATCTGTATGTTGTCATGATGTGAGGAGATTGAGGATTTTAGCATTGCAAAATCAAAGCAGGTAACCCGGGTACTTTCTCACCTCACAGAGTACAATTCCAAAGGAGAAAACGTCCACCTTCTCGTCATAGCGTTGACCTGAAACCACATCAAGTGACAGGATAAAGTAAACTCACAGAATGAATTATCTTCTGCTCATTTAAGTTGGTCAGCGGCTCACCATTTAGCATCTCTGGAGCCATCCAGTAAGGGTTTCCCACGACAGTGTACCGCTTCTTTCGGTCGATGCGTCTGAACACCCTCTTCTTAGTGGTTGGTTTTTCAGGCGGAGGCTGAACTTTGTCCTCTAGTATGAGTCGGGACAGTCCAAAGTCAGCGACAACCACAGTGTTGTCCTGTTGAAAGAGGACGCTTAATGCTTACATTTTTACTGCTTCTTTATGCAACTATTTATTTTGAACTCTGTACGTGAACATTCAAAACGAAAGAAGCACATTCGTCTTCTCATCAGCCTTTAATTCAATGCCCCCTCACTCACCAGTAGAAAAGCTTGTATCTTGTTTTTATTTAGATTATAAGCTCATCAGATGGATTATCAATTTTCTCACGAACAGAACTCAGACAATAGTTAAGAATTTTCGAGCATCAGAATGAATTGTTTGTTTGTTGTTCCACTGGCTCACCGCAGGGTTTACCATCTTGTTTACAGAGGAGTGTCGTAGCTCATATTGGAATAAAGATATTGTAACATTTGCCGACGACGTCACACAGACACATAATGAAAGAATTTGTGGACTGGTGCAACAGATCTTTTTGGGGATTTAAATGTATCCAAAACTAAAGAAATGATCATCTCTCTCTTTTTCTTTATGGAGGCTAAGCCCCTTTGGAGCAGATCAGAGAATATTGACAATGTTTTATCCTTCTTGCATTGAAAGTATTTGAACTCTTTCCATTCGTCTGCTGGTTTACATCCTGTTGCCAAAAGGACAAGAACTGGCTGAACTGCAAGGTGTTGTTAACCTAAAGTTCTAAAATCAATGGCAAAACACAATGATCCCTAGTACAGCTTCATATTGAGCAAGACCTCAAATAAGCCTTTAAGATATAGAAAACCCACACATGTCGTCTTAGAGCGGCTGCCATCAAGACGGCAGCTGAGATCACTTGTATTTAAAACAAACGGGAGGAAGTTTAGCTTTATTCCAGAAGCCATTTGACTTGTAAACAACCAAGAAACGGTCAGTTTACCTTGTGCATCGACTGATAACTGCACTTTTACACATTCACACTTTGACCTGTTACAGATATCGCTGCTACCGATCCTTGTGTATGTCTTTTTAACACGTGTCATACGTGTATTATCATATTGTTTATTAAATATGTGTAAATGAATGGTCTGTATTTCAGTTTGTGTGCTCACTCACCTTGAAGTGCCCCTTGCGTGACTAATTAAGTTTTTTTAATTGAATTGATTTATAGTAAAGAGTCACATTACTTTGTATATTGTGTACTTTTCCTGATATAACAAAGCAAATGTTGAGGAGACAGAACGATCGCGTTAAAAATAAGTCAAATTTTGAGTTACTCATGGAGGAAGAACAAATGCTTTTTAAAATCAAGGAATCATAAACAGAGTAAAAGCTCTTTGAGACTCTTGTAGAATCTGCTGAAGTAAAGCAATATTGTGTTGAGTTCACAGTAAAAAAAAAAAAAAAAAGGTTTACAACTATTCTTGTTCAGCAAATCACAGGGCTGTGAACTCACAGCTGGATGCACGCCAACGTTTACTCCGTTCATGAATTGTACAAATCGTTCCCACCCTTTAACCCTCTTGTTCAGATGTTGTGATGTGTAACGGCTGGTACGACGCCGTGTCACCTACCAGTTTAACCAGGCAGTTGTGAGAGTTGAGGTCTCTGTGTATGATGCTCATGGAGTGAAGGTAGGCCTGAAACAAAGAGGGTAAAATTCACTTTCATGTCGTAAAACCTTTCAGCGCTATCCACACATCACCCCCTGTGCCACAGAGCACATTTACAAAGAAGGCAGCTGAAAACAGCAGCCAAAGACTTCACTTATAGTCTTCACAAGAGGCCAGCTCACCATGCCAGAAGCGATGCTCCTTGCAAAGCTCACCCTTTGCTCCCATGGAAACGGATCCTGTTAGTCCCGAGAAAAGACACACAAAAAAAACAAGAGAGAAATGAATAATGCAGAACAGAATGTAAGTTAAAAACTAAATGATTCAGCACCACAGGAGAGACAGGAGAACAGTATTTAACAGTAAACAAGATGAAACCCTCAAAACTGGCCCTCCTCCACATACTACATGTAATTAAAACACTCTCCCTCTCCTCATGTGGCCGTGCACTGAACTGAACTGCCTCTCAAAAGAGCTGTGGGAGCAGGGGAGCAAAGCTCTTCAAACTTCACCTGGAAACACTTTATACAACTTTTCTCATTCCACGTCTTGGCCACTTGTCAGCCAGCCCACTAGAGAGCTGAGAGCCGCCCCCCCCCCCCCCCCCCCCACATCAGTGCAGAGTTCCCTTCAGATAAGCGCCCCCGTCCCACACGACTCCGAGCAGCACTCAGCTCTTTCTGTGGCCACTGAGGGGAGTTTTAAGTGCATCAACTAGTTCAACTCACCGTGTCTCGGATGAAATCTTTTAGGGTGCCTCCCTCAATATACTCGGTTATCAAATTGAGGCGCTTGTCCTTGTATAGCACACCAATGAACTTCAACACGTGGGGATGTTCGAGGCACCGCATCACTTTGACCTGAAGATTAGGCAGAAACAGAGGTAGAGATAAAAAGAAGGAAATCAGATCCATGTTCTCCCATACGGCAAAACCCTCAAATAAAAGGAGGTACAAAGAAGTAATTGTGGGAACATGTGACATGCTTTCAGTTGTGAGTAATGCATTACAGCTCCGTGCCGAGGCATAGGACTCTGTTCGGCCTGCTGCAGATTACCAACCTCCTTCAGGAAATCCTTCTGGGTCTCTTCATCACAACGGATCAGCTCCTTCATCACCATCACTTCTCCTGTGGCTTTAAGAGTCACCTGTTGGTGGGACAAAGCAACATTTGCATTACTTGAAGCCCACTGCATGATGAACATTAAAATTAAAAAAAAGTCACGAATGAAGTTAAATAGACGGATGAGACGTCGGAGGCTGACCTTTATAGCCTGCCCGAAGAAGCCTTTTCCTAAGATCTCTCCGTGGATGAGGTCACATGGCCGGAAGATGCGATGAGAGCTGCTGGAGGATCTCAAGGATTCAGAGCGCCCGATGTTTAGGGTAATAAAAGGCATCTCTTTAGGAGAATTTGGCCCTGGTGACTTGCATGTGCTGTTACTGCGCCTGGAGAGAATAAGGTTGATTAAAAATGACAAAAATAATGTACTCATCTCTTGTTCATTACAGACCTGTGACGTGTAAGCTGTGTGGGTGTTGGCTCCTCTAACATACCTCAAAGACCGTCTTTTCAGTGTGCCGTCGTCAACCACATTGGTTCTCTCCAGGACCGTGTTAGCGGGCGAGGACAGACGCATGCGGGACGTGGCTGGGACTCCCAGATGGGTTGTCGGCGACCCCAGTCTGAGCCGGTCTAGACGCTGCCTGACTGGGTCGTACTCCATCAGCAGCTGCAGCGTGTGACTGGTGCGGTGAATAAGATCATCCACCTGAAACGAGAGTTGGGGTTGAAGGGGTTTAAAGTGATTCGTTGCTGGGAATATATATCGCACTCTTCCCGAGATTCCTATGATTTCTCCACATAATTGAAACAAAATTTTGACTTAGAGCTGCTATGAGGAACTTTCATGCCTCGTATGGTCTCGTTTAGGCAACAGTATTAAATAGAGACGGTTTCATAACCAGGTAAAAGTTCCTCACATCAATTTTAATTATGGATATTATAAAAACTATGTTTGTGCTGATTTACTCATGTAAACACTGAACATTATAACCTGCATTAAGGCGTCATTTATTGCAAGACTGTTGAATTAAACTGCAATAGTTTTCGCTAAGTGTACCTAATAAACTGCCTACATCTACAAGGCAGAGAGCAGAGGAGTTGGATTGGTTCGTAGGACTTGGCCTTGAATCAGATTAACAGTCAAAACTAACGACTTGATGCCCACCTTTGAGATGCTAAGTGCAGTCACACCACATACCGTCCTCTCCCAGCTTAAGAATGCATAGAGGACGGAGGAATGTGAGGAATGCCAAAGAATACATTAGCCTGTGTTGTTGAACAAGAACATAGCTTTGCAAATTGCACTCAAGGAATGGACTTGACCTTAATAGCGACACTAATTGGCTTCCTTTGCCAAATCTCAGATCGCATCAAACTTCACGAGCACCAGAGATGTGTGTGAGGAATAAACCCACCTCCTCCTGCATCAATGTCCCCACAGGAAGGCCATTGATCTCCAGGATCCTGTCCCCAACATGGATGGCATTTCGGACCTCTGGACTAATGAGCATCCCTCTGACTCTGGAACAACACAGTACCAACATCTATATGTGAGTATTAGCACTATAGGAGGAAGGTAGAACTGGTTAAAGAGAACTGGGTCACACACTTACACACACGCCACTGCCCTGCTATTTAGCAAACCCATAATCAGTTTCCCATCGCTCATGCTGCCCCCGCATAACAACAAGACAGGTAGGGAGACCAGCCTCCATCGGGTCCCACTTACTCTTTGACTTGAACACTCGCTGAGCCGCTGACGTCCCTCAACACTGTGACGGAGAAGCCCCTCTTGCCGTTGGCTGCAGACGGCATGGAGATGAGGGTCACGGTGTGCGGCAGGGAGTCCAGCACGGATTCGTGGGAGCACTTCTCCAACATGGGTGTAAGAACCACCTGCTTGTAGCACTTTCCACTGCACACAACAGGGAACAAAAGGGGTGAACATATCATATCAGAGTGAAGCGGTCACTATGCATAAGAATTAAATGCCATTCATGCCTGCATTCAACAATATGGTTCCTAAAACAAGCACAGACTACTTAAAGTATTTTGTGTCTACATTCAGTAACACTGTGACTTCAAACCTTTACTTCTTAGCGTGCATATTTAGAGAGATATTTAACAGGATGTTAACCTACAGCAGAAACTGCCAGCTGCCTGTGTCTACATTGCAAAGAGCTTTGGAGAGGATTGTGCAGGAGTCTTACCAGTAAAGTTTGGACCGCTCAACTAAGGCGTAGGTGTCCCTGTCCTCAATCACCACCTTGCAGCTCAGACACAAAAAGCACTCCGGGTGATACTTGTGTTCTCCGGCCACCTGGAACCACAAAACAAAAAGGGTCGATCTTCAAAAAGGGTCTGCGTGATTCGAAACACCTCACAGCCACGCGCTCTCTCTCATCAACACCGCCCGATTTCCCTTTCTGAAATGCATTCTGCATATTATACGTCACTCTCTCTCTCTCTCTCACGCAAGATGAGATAATGTGTGTCACCAGGTACCTCAACACAGGTTCAATTATGAGATCAAAGTCTGAGGCCTACATGTTAAAATGTGGCTCAGTGGATAATGTGTGGAGAGAGAGAGGAAGGAAGGAAAAACTTTAGGTTTGACAGGAACGACATCATTACAGGAAGATATATCTTTATATATAAAGAGACTTTAACATACTTTGAACCGTTTCTTACGAACAGGAAATGATACCATACGTGCACTATTGGATGTCAAACTCCAACTTTATAATAATTCATGAAGCGGTTTCTGAACCATTCATCATTTCTTTTTTTTCAATTTCTCCAGCTCCTCCGTGACCTTAAATGATGTCCATCACAGCACACTTGACTAGAAAGCATCGTGCAATGAGATCACATATACTTCCGGAGCCTTGCTCGGACCACGGCCATGTTTCAGCTCAACCTTAATGTTCATCTTTCATTGAAATCTTAAAAGTTTCATGACTGACACACACACACACACACGCCGAAAAAACACGGCTGTGTCACGGCTGGTAAAAATCGAGTGTACTTCATTTTGTCCCTATTCTGGTGTGAATACACAACACACTCAAAACCTGCTTAGAATTAGTGTGTAGTATGGATTCAGGACACATCTAGAGAATCACTGTTTAGTTCTCTGCAACTTAAGCCCACTTAAAAATAGGTGAAACCAATATTTCTTCCCACATTAGCCACAGCTCCGAGTCAGTGCTGGGAAAGGCAGTTGCTACAGAGAGATTAGAGAGACGTCAGCCAAATCATTGTGACATCTCAGGAGTCTGTCTGGAACTCCCTGCCTTCAAGCCAAGCGCAGAACCACCGCAGTCACAACCTGCCTCGGGCAAAAACGGCAAGACAAGATCAAAGTGAAGAACAATTAGGTCTCATTTTGGAGAGGTAGAAATGTGACAGCAGATTAAATGCTCATCAGAAACAATGACTTAAAATAAAACCATCGAGCAATAAACCGTCCAATAATTAAAACCGGGACAAAAACAACAGTGCTCTGGACCTGAATGCGGAACAAGCAGCAGCAGCTCTGCTGACGGCCCACAATGATTCTCTTTCTGGCTTGTGCACAATCAGCTCTGCCAAAAACACTTGGCTTCACTGGCTGATGAAGCAGGAGGCCAATACTAAATAGAAGAGTCCATTGTGCGTGTGGCTTGGTGGCAAAAAGGAAAAGCTTCAGTCTGGCTCCGTGTTAGACAAGGTTGTGACCAGAGTCGCCGCTGCTGCTGCTGCTGCCGCCTGAATTTCATGTTTCAACGTGGCGACATTTAGTCACAGCTGGTTGACATTTGGATTAAATTCAACATACAGCAGTTTCTCTGTATTGGTAACTTTAAATCTACCTTGACTCAGTGCATGATTATTACATCATGGTTCCAAGGTGCGTCGGCCTCTACATCTGACTTTGTAGCATGTCATACTCTCCATCTCTACACTGGCAAATTAAGGCAAAAATGCAAAAAAAAAAAAAGTATTCTTAATTAAAAGTTACATCGTCTTGTTTCAACAACAGATACTCGCTCTATGAAAACTCATCAGTACAGATAATGATGTGAGTGGTGGACTGTGGGTAAAATCCACAGAACATGAACCCCCTGGTGTTCTCCCACTCGATCCTCTGTGTAGTCTGGGAAGTGAACTGTGGAGAACTTCTGTTCAGAGGAAGAACCAGTGTGGTCTGGAGCCCAATCTGCTCCGTTCAGCAGCGGCTGCCAACGTAAAGACATCACTCATCTGTAAATGTAATTACCGACACAACCCCCCCCCCCCCCCCCTTGCTTTTTAATGCGTGTTAGCATTAATTAATCTGAAGCAGTAGGGAGAAAGTGGAACGCAGAGAGCATTGACACGCACTGCTGGCATTCTGGTATTAGTCATAGAGGAGGAAACGGTTAGCAATTGTCGTTGTACGATCATGGCGAGGCAGACTTTGAAAGCCTGCCAATCACATGTAGCAGCAGACTAATAGTTTTGACCCAGAGTTCATTAGACTGAAGCGTCACGCAATCACAAATCAGCAACAGCCTGGAAGGTTGTGATGCTCATTACACACCAGAATAACAACGTGGAAAGGAAAGTGCATAAACACGTCTGGTATTTTTAGCTCTTTAAACAACTTAAAGTGTGCCGTGAGGGTGGTGTTGGAGAAATGCCACATACATGGGTAGCATGCTGACGTGTAATATCAGTGGAGTCCATCTTTCATCTCAACTGTTGGTCAGGCTTTGGTTCGGCATTAGGTCCAGCAGACTTACCATGGTGGGTCCAGTCATGAGCAGGGAGCAGCCATGACAGAGCTCTCCAAACTTCTCCCAGTAGTGCTTGCGACAGTACAGCTTGCCTTCCTTCTCATAGTACCAGTTAGTCAGGTGGTCACAGCACACAGAACACCTGAGAGGTAACAAAAAAAGAAAGAAAAGAAAGTAAAACAGCCCCGGTCACATCTGTACAGAACAAAGTAGATCAACGGAGGAGAATGAAGAGACGAGAGGCTTTTCCCCGGCTGTAAAGCAATCAATCTTCAAGAGGACGTATGGCCGAGACTCAGACGCCTGGCGTATTATTTCAAAGACATGTTGATCATTTCAAAAGAGGAGATGTTGAAGCATCAATTCCACTGCTCTCATACAACAACAAGTACTCTGTGGCTCCACTTTGTCTCATTCAGGATAAATCCCTGTATCAAATGAACATTATTATTAGCTTTTTGGCAATTAAAATGGTCAGAAAATGTATAATTTGGTTTGAATAAGACATAATTACGCAAGAGCTGAGCGCCACACAAACACTGAGGACAAAAAGGGACATTTGCAGTTTGGTAAGAGTTAAAACATTTGAACCATCGCCCAAACTATGTCATCTTTTTTGTATCAATCTCAAAACCTCTAATTCCTCATATTACATACCAGTGAATGACGTGGAATAATAAAGGAGAGCTCGTGCAGAAACCATAAATCACAGCGAGGTTGGACAGGACGGGGACATTAGCTGGGGGCTTGTTCCTCACAATGACAGCTTGTACTTTCCTCTCAGTTTAACACGGTGAAGGTAAATAGCTTGCTCCTGAGATGTGCCGGGTCTTGCATGTGTGCAGTTATTTCTGCAGTTTTATAGTGTGAGAAAAAAAGACTTTAAGAAACTAGAATCTTAAGGTAAAAAAGGTAAATATTAAGACTTAATTCCACTTCATCGCATAAGAATACTGATCGATCCAAGCTGTCGCCAGAGAAGATACTGAGCAAATTAGGGGGAGATCTTTTGGCTGCTACTTCGGGACAAAATGTTCAGTGTGAGGAATGCTGATGTTGCCCGCAGACTGGATAGCACCAAAAAGCTACGAGCGCTCCTTGAACAAGCTGCACTGGTTACGCAGAATGGTGGCGGCAGGTTTGATGAACTCTGTCAGATATTAGGCTGCTGAAATTAGGGTTTTTTGTGCCATTTCTGCATTCAGACTTTGCAAATAGCAGTTTCTCAACCTCTCGATTTGGCTTGTAGCTAATTGGAGTAAAAGATGCTAACAGAGACTTCGGGTGCAGATCAAAAATAAAACTAACATAGCAGGTGTGACCCAACACACAGGTTTGCATTTTACAATGATTGTGGTGCAGCGCTGGCAGACGCCCTCCGCTGAGCCTCGTGCAGCGCGTTGTTCGCTGCACTGCAGGTTAAGCTCATCCAGGCTTATTGACTTTGGGAAAGATTCCAGATAGTTCAAAGTGTTCTGGCAGAAGTTAAGAAGGAGCCATTTTACAGAGGGAAGACCACATGTTTGTCTATTGTGGAGATAATAGTGTAGAGAGGGGCCTTCATGTTGATGCCCTTTTAACAAATAATGTGTGGAAACAAACAGGCTGTTCTCCTGAGATAAAAAAGCAACTTTTATCATGAATGAACACGGAGTCAGTGTAATGATGACTTCAGCCCGATTCATCACACGATGACGTGATGAGGGTAAGACTGCATGAGTAATGGTAGCTGTGCTGCGGTGGCCACAGCTGCTATAAAGTCCACTCATCTGATTTGTGTTTGTCTGTGTTGGAGTGATGTCAAACAATCTGGATGGAGAACTACACAACATTCTATTCCTGTTCATCAACTATTTAAATTAGGACCCTAGATCATTTAAATCGTGTATTAAGGTTTGTGCAATTCTACAAAACAGTACCGCCCGACCAACAGCGTGGTTTGAGATATTACATTCTCACAGATTCATGATTATCGGTGTGTACACCAGCTGAAAAGTAAAAACGAATTCCCAAAAATATCAGTTTGCAGTAATTTAGAAACCTTTACAGTTTGTCCGCCTGACCACTCTGGCGGCTTTAGACGGTACATATACGGGTCACAAGTCTTTAACATGCAAATCGAAGGATTCCAAATCAAAAACGTTGAATGTTTTGTTAGAAAATGTACATTTGTCGTTATATTGTTATTCCACTTCCAACTCTCAAACACGGCCATCGGTATCCGACTGATCTAGCTGCAGTATACACAACAGCACTGTATTAGTAGTATTGCCTGGTGGTGACACCAATGAGTGCACCCATATGTTCCAATCAAATAAGACACAAACACACACACGAGAAGTGCAGTGTTTAAAGTGGTGTGTATGACATTCAGTCTCTGTGCAGGTGTGGTGTGGCAGTAAAAACAAAGATGTCCACCATGTCCGCTTTACTCTAAATAAAAAGCATTCATTGACAAAACCAACCGATAAACTAGAATTATTGTCCATTACGTCCCTATAATAAATCTAGATAAAGTGGTGTACGGGTGCTTATTAAAAACACCTGACTTCCTTCTAGAGGGACTGCTGGTGCTCAGGTGGTTTTTCAATGAACACAATGGTCCTGCCTGCACAAACACCACAAAGTAAACACGACTCATTTCCTTATATCCGCATTCCTGCTGGAGTGTATTCCTTTGTTTGTAGTGTAGAGGCTAAAACTCACACCCCACAGAGAGAAGGCCGGAGCACGCGTGTCCGGCTGCTTTGCACAGTCGACACGCTCCAATAAGAAATCTACCAAGACTGGTTTACAATTATAAGGAATTTAATTCCACTGATGAAAGTACGATTACAGTTAAACATTGGAGTACATACTCCTATGAAATATTAAATCAATAAAACCCCATTTGCAAAAAACTCAACTCAGCTCCTCAGGTATAAAAAACACGTCAGTCGTCTGAGAGCCATCACGCGAGAGAAAAAGTCTTTTAAATCAAACCTCCCACATATTCGTTCGCGACTCCTCCCCTTCCGTCTATCTCAATTGCTATTGGCCAATTTCCCTACGCACTTCTGTAAACGCCTATCTCACATCTCTCTCCCCCTGAGCAGCTAACACATTCAAATCCTGTCAGTTATGACTTACTCCCTTCTATGATAATCCTTCAGTATAAATGTTACACTTCTGCAACCTTGGCAGAAGCTTCATGTCTTATTAGCTACTAATCCTACATCACTTTATGTTAATCTTAATTATGCATTCCCAAAACCCTTATGATTATGACTAATTATGAATTCTTAATTATGAATTCTTAAACACTTTTATTATATCTACTAACTACAGTTTTTTGCTCAAATTTCTTACAGTAGTATGAAGTGGAGATAGTAAGAGAGGGACTTAAAATTGTGGCCTTGAAGACCAGACGAGGGAGTGTTGACCTTATAATGGGACCTTATCTGTGGGCGTGTGACTGCTGTGCTCCAAATGTTCCCCACAACAGCCTCTTAGTGGAGAGTGACTGTTGTTTCTCCGTTCATATCACATGGACAGTGTGTTATTAGACGCAGCCTCTGATTCTGTCAAGACAAAGACAATCACCAAGTCTGCACATTTGAAAAGCTAAAACCAGCAAACCTTTACCGGTAGTTATTTTGCCTTTGACAATCAGATTAGCGTCAGTTTAAATTTCTGTCAATGGACTTCTCAATGAATCAACTTGTACGCTCTGTATTGCACAACATTTAAGGAAACACAGGTCATAAGAGGTGACAGGAAGGAAAAAAAGATGACGTTTCTCAAAATGTATTTGTGGATTCTGTTTTTCTTCTTGTTCACACAAATGTGTCGCGTATTTATAATTTCATATTCTAGTGCAGAAAATGAATGAGTATAGATCAGAAGGACTAAATATCCCCCAATCCTAAAAACATGAAATACAACACTATTTTTGTGGCCAAGTATGATGATAACATCTGCAGCTCTATACACCTCCAGTGATTGTAAATATCCAGCTTTCTTTGGAGGATTCTGCAGCCAGTGTCTGAGACGGTGGACTCACATCTCTGAATCGCCGTCTAGGAATGCAGAGCACAGCGAGAGTGGAGCGCGCCGTTACCTATAGGCCTCAACAACACCGCCAGGGTTTACTAGAACACGGTTGACGTCAGCTTGTAAGAATGTTCCACAAGGTGGCGGTACACGGAGGGGAGAGTGGCAGCATGTGGACAATAGACAATAGGGGCACCACAGGGAGCATCGTGGTAGAAAAGGACTTTTTTTTTTTTGCTTTGCTGTACAGTTTTCTTAACAAACTCAGAGATTAAGGTCTTTAAGCATACTTGTGAGCAGTGATTAGAGTGTAATTGCTGTTGTGTGTGAAAAATACATTTTGAAGCTAAACCTCAGACTGCAGTACGGCTTCCCCCACACACGCAAACATATCTAGTATCTTTTAGTTTCTAGGGAGTGTAACGAAAGACGCTTCAGACAAAGATGCCGCAATAAGGAGGATGCCAAATAAATGTGAGGCAGCGTGAAAGTACAAACGGAGGGAGAGGATCAGTGGTCAGGACCTCAACATCTGAGAGGATACCTGGAGCTGTCCAGATGCATCACTGATGAGTGTTTGGAAAGAGTGAAATCTTAGCTCACGTAAGGAAGGAGGACAATGTGCTGCTGGATACTTGCTCAAAAACTTCGAGAGCTATTTCAGTTGTCAGAAACGGACAACAACGTCAGCAATCATTGTATTCTATTCTTAAGGCTTTTTGGACATGCCAGCATTCCTCCAGAGCCAGACTGCGGTCATAAAAAACTATTTTTTGGATATACTCCACCACAATATGAGGCTTGTGCTGTGCTGCAATCGGCTACAGTCACAGATCCAAACAGACACTTCTTAATCATCCGTTTTATAGTGTTAGTGTCAAATCAGGCACGGTGACAATTCATGTTCACGTGACAGTCAGCAACAGTTTGATCGAGTGGAATCGGTTTCCTTTACATCTGAGCCACGTTATCTCACATGAGAACAAGTGAGCGTTACCGTGAATCAAGGGGAAACCAAATGAGTGACACGTCGTGCTGGCATGTACAGGAAGCCACAGGTCACTGCCCCACGCAGAGATGTCTCACTGTGGGGCAGTGACCTGTGGAAGTCAGAGAGCTCACATCAGCTCAAATATGGCAATCATTACGCCTCAGGGGCCGAGAGTCTGAGCAAAGTCCTCCTCCTAGTGGGACCTTTTCACTGACCAATCTGTAGTCCACAACCTGGGCCGTCCCCGTGCACAGGGCGGTCAGCTGTGACTGTAGCAGCAATGGACAGCCCACATGGTGCATTTTGTGCAGAGAGGCACAACACAATGGGGAATTGTTAAAAACTGGTCTAGGAGGCTACAAGACAGAAGCTTCTGGGGTTATCCACAAGGCCATTTGTAAGTTCACCCATACAGTGAAAGCAGCCAGCAGGTTAAAATAACCAACAGAAACGACAACAATTGAGTCAATTTCAATGCAAACTGTAACTCCTCTTCTTTCTGTGAAAACAACACAGCAGAGATCATTACAGGGGGTAGTGCAGGCGAGTTTAAAACCATGAAGCGGAACACTTACTGGAAGCAGGCGGTGTGCCAGGTGTCCTGCAGGACTTTCATGTGAAACGAGTCTTGAATTTCTCCTCCACATCCCGCACAGTAACAATGATCTGTACCTTTAAGAAAAGACAAAAGTCCTCACTTTAATCTGGAGTAACATTGCATACTGACAAAGCCTGAGGAGTATTTGGAGAAAACAGGTTCGACGTAGCACTGAAACTGCACCAAAAAAACAAGCTGTAAACGTTCAACATCGAATCAACTGACCGTGAAAAACCGAGAGCCTACAACATGTCGCTGTACGGAGACAATGTCTCATCAGTATAAAGTTACAACATGAGATATTTCTTACCTTCTGGTTCCTCCATCTAACGTACTTTCTGAGTGGCGTCGATATTCAAATCCTTTCACAGACGAGTCATACTGAAGCAGGAGAGCTGCGATGCGCCGCTTCAAAGTTTCCTCCCCGTCGTTCAACCAGGACTCTCAGCTCCGAATACCTCGGGAAAGAATAACACTCACAAATCCCTTTAATGCTCCACAGAAAGAGTAAAAGAGTAACGACGCTCCTACTGGACGAGGCTGCTTCCTTGCCGCAGGCAGGATAACTGACGTAATGCAGTCTTGAAATTCCTGTACGGAAAGCGAAAGGGCTCAACTGGAGCACCTGGAAACAGGAGAAAACTGAGGTTTGGTCCTAAACTGGAAAGGAACAACAGTGGCGCCATCTACTGCCAGAATGACCACATTACCTTTCAATAGCACACACGCGAGCACACATTGAACTATGATATGGTTCAATGTATATACTTTTGAAGGTCCGATAGATCATATAGGTCCGATATATATATTTAACTGTATGAATAGTGTGGCAGAGGAAATACTTTAATTTCCTACATTATCGGTATTTGTCATTTGTTTTGATTTTAACATGTGCAACAACAAAAAACTCAAACTACTGTGGCACAGTGAGCAGTGCCAGAGTCAGAATTTCAGAAAAACCGAAGTCGTGATCCTCTATACCCAGAACATGTTGTCCACACACCATACAGCCTAACAATGTTTTCAATAAATGAATTCAAACAAATTAATAATTACATTTTGATAATGCTATTTATATTATTTAAATAAATTCGTCAACAAATGTTTGTTTTTGAAGCTTTCTTCATACAGCCAGAAACACCTATTCTGGTGGATAAATAGTTCTGTATTAATGTGTTTATTTGATGGCCTTAAAGTGGTCAGATTTAAAAAGGGGTCAGGGTAGTTTTCCCACAGAGGTCTAATGTGGGTGAACATCTATGGCCTGATGTATCAAAGGTAAAATATGGGGCAGTAAACTGACAGTCCAAAAGATTTAGTTTCTGTAATTTCACACTCGTTTACTGTCATCTCTTTGATTAACACGAGATGATTCAAGGTGGATTTATGGTTATATGTATCTTATTAGTATGGCTATGATAAGGTGCCTGAAAAATAACATGCAATACAGCTATACATTATTAAGCTAGAGGAAAGCCCCTCAAAATTGCTTTCATTTTTCAGATACCCATACTGGACCTAGAACAAAGCACAACAATGTATTGCTTTAGGTCTCTCACATATGAAATGTATTATTGTATAAAACTATTAAGCTGCAAATGTAGATAAACTGACAGATATTGGAACACACATCATAAATAAAAATGAAGTGCAAAATAAAGCCAGGCTGAATGGGGGATGAAGCACTTGAACTTGTGTAGTTTCATTACAAGCTCTGATTGGTTCCAAGTTGTGTGACAAAGAGCTGAGGGTTCCTCTACATGTGTGAAAAACAGAAAGTGAATATCTTCATGCAGTGACGAAATACATCTTTACTTCGAAATAATCAAGCTGCATGCACCACAGGATGTGTTTAGGTTACCAGCTTTTCTTTTTTTGTCTTTCCTCATAAATTATATTCAACTTCTTGTGTACAAATTAGTTGTAGGGCTCCTATACACTCCTTCATTATTTACCCAATACTCAGACTCAAACTCACCTTGTAACTGGCCCCAGCTTTTTTGTGTGACCGTTTCTTAGTTGTGATTTGATTAAACACAATAGTTTAAGTTTTGCTCATGGTGAACGTTCCTGAACTGGGCTACATTTCGACATTTATTTTGAAAAGAGGTGTGCCTTCAGCTTGCTAACGCGACAGTGACCGGAGCGGCAAGGATAAAAGAGTGCGCGTATGTTACGTTACGAAACACCGAGTTGGTTGAATAAGGAGTAAACGTGGTGGGCTTTGCACGTGCATGTTACCAGTCGTTATGTTGTTGGGTATCCTTGGCGCATATCATAGGCTTTCATTCAAAATTGATAATGAGTAACTAGATGTCCACAAAGGTCAGTGTCGCTCTGAGTCTTTAATGTGAGTAGACCATAGAACATATCGACTTTGTTTATTTTATTTTTTATTTTTACCCTGGGACAATTATTTCGTCAGGGCCCATTGAACGGAATCGATGCTGTTGGTTTGGTTAAAAGTTAACGGGAAAAGCCGTCAAGTCCCTCCAATCGCTTTTAAACCACGATGGAGGTCTGCGCCGGAGATCCAAAAACGCCCCCTGGTGAGGGAGATTATGCTCTGAACCCCTTAGATCTCAAAGTGGTCGCCGAGAGAACCGTGGGCGCAGAGGCGCAGAGACCCACATGGACTGGGCGGCTGGACTTCATTCTGGCCACGGTGGGGTACGCGGTGGGACTGGGCAATATCTGGAGGTTCCCCTACCTGTGCTACCGCAGCGGTGGAGGTAAGACTGTCTAAGAGGTCATGGAGGTTTGCTCTAATAATCCTGATCTGCAAGCTAATTTATGGCAGGGAGACAGACATTTAAATGTTATACAAATGTATTTAGAGTGGAATAGCCTTCTACTTTGCCTAGGCTACTTGAGGGTGTTGCTGGACCAAAATTCAGAGGTGGTTCCAATATTTTGCCCCCCTTGTGTATGTATATATGGCATACAATATAGTGTAAAACACTACTTTTAATTATGAACTAAATAATAAACATATATTTCAATTGACACATTTCTGACAATGTCACCAAAAACGGAACATTACAAAAGGTTTATGGCTGAGCTGTTTGTATTGGCTTGCAATAGATTAAACGTGTGAACCTAATAAAGCGGCCACAGAGTGTATATTAAAAGTGATTAACAATCGTGTACTTATAATAAGTCAAAGAAGGACATTAAGTTAATTTTCATGTCTTACTATTCTGACCCTGTTCTTAATGTTCCCTACCCTGCCCTAAAGTCTGTAGCATAAAGAACAGTCACATGCAGGATGGCTGATATCGACTCCATGAATGCCTTTTATAGAACAATCGTCCCAGTCATAACCACGGACAGTCATAACAACAGAAACTGCGACGTGTCCCCAACATGCTTTTATTTTAAATTCAAAATTGAAGCACATGTGTCAGTTGGGTATTAATCTTTCATAACGAATTCAATTATTTTTTGTCATCCAACCACCCAACCATTCTGTAAACCACTTGCTTTGCTCAGGTTTTTAGGTGCCTGGAGTCTATCCCAGCACATATTGGGCAAAATGAGGCAGGGTAACCCGGTCTATAGAGGTAACACATCCAGTTATTCAATTCAGCGCAGCATCGCACGGCTGTTGTGAAACAAGAGCTTACACAATAGATTGCCTTTCTTTTCACTGAATGACAGGTGTGGCTGTAGATCAACAAACCTTCAATTTTAAATAAAGATGAGTAAGCTGATAAGGTATGAGTCTAAACAGGAGGTATATGTGTTTTTAAGGATTAGATACATCAATTTAACAGACAAATTTGATAAGCAGAAACTGATTTGTTTTCTTTAATAAATAAAAAAGTCACTAAAAACCTGTTATAGAGTAAGTATGCTTTACTTATTCAAGTTTTAGTATCAACCACGCACTGTTCTTTCCTGTTCTTCTGGTTCAGGTGCCTTCATGATCCCCTATTTCACCATGATGTTCCTGTGTGGCATTCCTCTGCTCTTCATGGAGTTTTCCATTGGGCAGTACACTCGTTTAGGGCCAGTGCATGCTCTCGCCAAAATCTGTCCCTTGTTAAAAGGTGAGTGACTCTCCAGGCTCATCGGTGACGAGGATGACCATCTGAGGAATTTTCCTACAATTTCACATTTTTCAGTAGACAGACAATGTTTCTTGTTTGTTTGTCTCTCTTTGCTATTGAAGTATGTTTACAAAGTCTAGCCCATGACCAGCAGCCTGTATCAGGCACAAATGAGCAGACACGTATCCTTGTTATCTACATTTTAGAGTGTGGTAACTTTAATTATTGAACATCAAATAGTTATTTCTTTATATAGTTTTTACCATAAAAATGTTACTACAATCCATTGTTGAACAAATTGAATTATTATCCAACATACTGTATGGAGAAATCCATACAGTATGTAAACAAATAACTAGATTGTTCCCGAAGAGGGCAAATCCAGATAATTGCATTAGAGGCTGACACATTTCTGTGTATTTAATATTTGCAGCAAACATGAAAAATAAATTATTAGACAAAACATGGGTAAAAGAGATGATTGATGTAGCTCTGCAATAGCTGTCAACAACACAATTGTTTTTTTAAGGTGTGAGTTAGAAATACAAATATTTGGGAAATAACACATATTGCCAAATAGATTGGGAAACTGTGGTGGTGTACCTAAGCAGTCATGGTGGCTTGATTAAATATAATACATTTATGGCACTAAACATGATGTGAAAGTTAGCACCAGTAACTGTTATTTGGACAAAAACCCGAGTGCATTAGCTGCTCCCATCAACAGGTGGTTGTCAGAACAAGGAGCAGTATGTGGTGACGCACAGCTACATGAAGTAAAATCAAAGAAACCTGGTCCTGATGGTGTTTGTTTTTTTGTTTGGACAAAAGACCAGAATTCACGGACATTTTGTGAGAGTTAAGCAATGTGTTAAGAAGCAAGTGATTTTTCTTTTTTACTGTGAAACCAGCAATGTTTTGAAAACTATTTCTTAATAATATAGGACTTTCAATTAGAGTTTCTGGCACATGTACTCCGTGCATATCTGTCTCTGTATATTTGATTCAGATCTGGATTCAAATGATCATTTGTACAATAATTCATACTAAACATCAGTGTTTTCTGTCTTCTTTTTCAAATGAATTGTCCTTTAATGTCTGATAAATGGATTGTTGTCACATGTTGATGGATGGGATCTTGTCAAGTGAACATTTCAATCACTGCTGTAATCACCGTTTTCTCTTTGTTTGTCTTGAGTCTTTAGCTTGAACATTTTAATCACACATCCTCTTGATGAATTGAACGAACATTAAAATGTCTATCAGTAAGAAAGAAATCATTAAATCAACCGAACCATGAACTGTATCCTTCTTTGATTTACCCGAATTATAATTAAATCAAATAAGGGTCACTGAAGTCCACGTTCGTTCTTTTAAACTAATTTGTTGATTATTTAAAAGCTTACAGTGCCTATGAAATCATAGAGGCCAGGAGTTATTTGCAAAATTGTAAATCAATCATGATGATTGAAGTGACGTGTGTGGACCCAGAGAGCACTGGCAGTCGACCGGCTGATCACACAAGAGCCCAGCCATCAACAATCAATACTTATGGGTGTAAATTGGAAATGCTGTCTGTCTTGTTCTAACTTAAAATTTTTCTCCATAGTTTTCTTATCTCCTTAAAGACAGAGATTATCTACCCGGTCAAAACGTATGGGTCCTTCCCTTGATTTATCACTCATTTCTTCCTGGTTAATGCCTGGTTAAGGGCCAAAAGCAGGTAGTTTTTTCTCTATGTTCTTTTGAATTACTTTCCAGTGCAACTCAGTGCAGTTTGCTGTGATGTACATGTGATCTGTGATTTAGATATCTATCATAAATCAACAAATATGTTGAACAGTGAAATAATTCACTGCAGTATGCTTAATCATAGCATACAAATGTATGATTTTAATTGGTTAAATTTGCTGCCATTATTTAGTTGATTGTCTCGTTTGTCCCTGTAAGGGTATCTAGTGGTCACGGGAGGCACGGCAGCTTAATAAACTAATGAAGAAGAGTCCGAAGAGGATAGCGCAAACTGATTCCCTCTATCTTTGTCTGCTCTGCCTCGTTTTTGACTCCAGCAGACTGATATGTTTTGGCAGTTGAAAATGACTTCACCACTTAGAGTGTGTCTGGTGTACCAGTGGAGCAGTCAGCCATGTAAGCTAGATGTGAAGAGTGAAAGAGGCAAACAGGCAACAACAGTGGAAGGAGCGCTTAACGTGGACCATACAAAGTGGTTCTATAGCTGATCCTGGAGCTCAGGCAGGGTTTCCTTTTGTTCAGTTGTTTTGATTACACAGAGCTGTTTTTCAACCGCCTCTCCTTCTATTTGATCAGATAGAGATAGAGCATGGCATTCCAGTCTCCAACCAGTAGAAAAAAACGTTTTTTAGGAAGCAAAGTTTTGCAATTTCTCTACCATTCTCAAATTACAAAGATGGCAATGATAACATGAGGCAAAATATCAAGAATGAGGATAGTAATAAAAAATAGCAAACAAATAGTTTGACTCAGCAAATACGCATATTTGTTTATGTACCTCTTCCTGCTCCAGTTAAGATTAGGATTTTTAGCTGAGTCATTGCTCTGAATTCCCCAAACTGAAATCTGATGCACAGCTAAGCCTGAATAATGTACATCTGTTGGAAGGCTTTGGTCTCACCTTTACCCATTTGATCAAGAGCCTGTTATATTCACAGGCCAAAATGACAAAGTGGAATTTCTAATCCATGGCTCCAGGAATGCCTTTTATCTGTGGCCGAGTTTGCTCGAATTCATCTTGTCCACCAACGACCAGAGAGTAACCTGCAATACTGGCTCCTCTCTGTTGTTTATGTGAGATGTAGTCTGTACCCGGAACTTTGATGCTAGGCACGAATAATTGCAACAGGAATATCTTATAACAGATGGCATGATGTCTGCGGAGTCGTCTCTCACGTTGTGTCCTCCCTCCCCACGTGTCACTCTGCAGGTGTTGGTCTGGCCACAGTTGTTATCTCCTTTGTGTTATCCACGTACTACAATGTGCTCATGAGCTGGACGCTTTACTACTTCTTTAACTCGTTCGGAGCGACCCTCCCCTGGACGTCCTGCAACAACACCTGGAACGCTGTCGGAAACTGTTCCAGTGGTTTCGCCGGCAACAGCACACACCTGCAGTCGGCCAGCCAACAGTTCTTTGAGTGAGAATAGTTCACTGCATTTCATCTCTACACTATTAATGTCAACACTCCAGCTGTTTTTTATATTTACACTGTACAGCCCTCATTCAAATAGTGTTGTGTTTCTCTTTAAGGCACTGAAAACTTTCCTCAATCATCTTCTTACTGTGAAGCGATGTTGGTTCACTTCTCCGCCAAAGTTTTTCACATGAGAGGTTTATGGATTTGTTTTTGTTTGTGCCCTTCTCATTGCTCTGAAGTGTTTGGGGCTGACCAAACATCAACCACAGAGTCCTGATGAAGCAGATTAGCGGTTTCTAGACATAGTCATTCAAAATGACGAGTTTCCAAAAAGTCAGACAAGCCAGCAAGTTCTGGTTTTGCTTATTTACAATAAAAGTTAGTCTCTCCAGAGCTAGAAAGGCTGCCAATGCCTTTATCAGTATTCTAATAGATGGTTTAGTTAAAATTAAGTTCAATGTGTATTTTCCATTCATCCATCCATTTTCCACCGATTATCCGGGGTCGGGTTGCGGTGTTTGTCGAGCTGTTAAACCCTGGCTGAAGAAGCGCAGTGCTTAAAGAGGAAGCCCTGATGTTGATATCTGCCCAATAGACACCCAAGCTGGAACGGGAGCCACAGATAAATAATACATTGCTGATCTTAACTGGGCAGCCCAGTAACATTGTAAATTGGGGAGTGGAAGCACTCCTCTTTCATTTGGTAAAACAATAATAGCCTGAGTTGGAGTCCAGCCTTTTTATTATTCATTACATGAGTTGGAGTCCAGCCTTTTTATTATTCATTACATTATATAAATCATTATTAGTATGAAAACAGTGTTAGGTGGATGAAACGGAAGTGATTGAAAAAGATTTTTGGTATATTTATTTGACCAATCATAGATAAAGGCGTTTGGGTCCATTGGTTTATTATTTATTCATTCACTTTTTCTACCAAGGAATCATCATTTAGTGTTTCACCTCAAGACACATCTTCACCTCTATGTATGTAAAACCTTCCTCAGAAGTTGTGAATGGCAAAGAAAGCTATGTGATGGTCATGACCATCTACAGTTATACCTGCGATGCCTTCATGAGCCCTTCTGGCCACAGCCTAAGGCTCAATGGCTAATACAATTACACCTCTGTCTGGTTGAACATTGGAGACTAAATGGTTGAGAAACATTACTATTGGTCAAGCTCATCTTTGTTTGTTTAACTATCAACAAGCAAGAGCTAATTATGTTTTAGTTTTCTTAAAGTTTAAGTGTTCAGGGGCTTTAAGGATACACCAATGGGGATCACTTGTTATTTGTATTTTCACGCTTTTTCCTTTTTTCTAGTCACAGCCTTCTGCAGAAAACCACTGGCATTGAAGAATCTGGTGGCATTCGCTGGGAACTCTTCGGCTATCTATTTCTTTCCTGGGTCATCGTGTATTTATGCATATTTAAAGGAATCAAATCCACTGGCAAGGTCAGAAGATTTGTTTATGCACGTTGGCAATTCTGCTTCATGTTGTAGCGGTCACAGTCTTTGTTTGAAAACCATCTGTCCTCTGACATTTTGTCACAGTTGATGCTAGTAGTTCAGCAATGTCAGAGATAAAGACAAGGAGGTTTTTAAGCCAATGTGATCATTTTTGTGCTGATCACAGGGTTATAGTTTGTAGTTTATCGTCTAAGTAATTTTTTTCCAGAATGAAATTTAAAAAAAGTTTTTTACTCCGGAAAGTGTTTGTACCATCCACTTTTTTTTAATGCATAATATTCTGTTATGTGTTTTGTATTGTACTTATGAAGAGGATAAATATACTTTTGTGTAAAAACACACAAGACAAGCTTTAGATGCAAAACAAACATGTTTGCTCAGCCAATTCAGAATCAGAACACGATGAAATGAAACGGAGAAGAGCTTTGGAATTGGATATGCTCCCAACATGCATATTAGCTACTGTGCAGTAATTCATCAACTGGAATGTTTTGACCTGACTTAATAATGTGACCATAAGGTATTCCCTTGAATGACCCAAACCCACACATTGATCAGTATCTGCTTCTCACTTTCTGTGTCACACAGGTTGTGTATTTCACCGCTGTATTTCCGTACTTCGTCCTGTTTGCCCTGCTCATCAATAATGTGCAGCTTCCTGGAGCCAAGAATGGTATCCTCTACTTTGTGACACCTGTCTGGGGCAAACTGTTTGAAGTAAAGGTGAGACTCTGTTAATGAATGGCTGAAAATAGTAGACTAACTTGTACGATTCAGCAGATCATTGCAGCAATGAACCCAAAGAACTGGACATCTTAGACAGTGAAGAGTTTGGCTTTGAAGATTTTAGGAACCGCTGCCAGAATAAAATTTCAGGACAGAAAGCGTAACTAGATCCAGAGCTGGGGCTTCAGATCTCTCTCAACGGTCTGGACCGGCTACAGCTGGGTCTTTCTTGACTGCTCAAAAGTACAAGAACAAATAGGCTGGATGCCTACTAAACGTAGCTTGAGTAGTGTACATGTAAACAGCAGTGATCCTGCTCATTGAAAGATGAACACACATATTTAATCCGTGATTTCAGATCTTAGATCTCTCGCTAACATGAAATATTCATTAGTAAATGTGCAATCAAACACATTTCAAAAAGTTGAAGTTCAGAAAACCCCCCACTAAAACACACTTGCAAAATGTTTTTGCTCTCGGAGGAACCCATCACTCATGGTGAAAGCTGATCATAGTTTAAAAAACTAAATTCAATGAAACTACACAGAAGTTGATCTGTTCCTGCTCTTCTTTCTCTCCATCATAGGTCTGGGTTAATGCCGCTGCTCAGGTGTTTAACTCTATCGGAATAGCATTTGGCTCCATGATTTCGATGGCTAGTTACAACAAGTTCAGCAACAACATTATGAGGTAAAGATTTAAAACTCTGTCTGGAAAAGCTGTACTGTGTCTTTGAATGTGAATATCAACTGTGTTGGTTTCTTATTTGTTCCCTCAGTGTACATATTAGGGCACCATCACAAACCTCCAAAAATACAGCTGATTCACTTGACTGAAAATACAATAAATATTTAGCCGACAAGTTACTCCAAGACCATCCACTATAACCCTGACTATGTGCTGCGAGTTGAACACGAGTGCTCTCAGTTGTGCTGCAGCAGAAGAAGGCAAATTGTTTATTGAATAAACCTTTTTGGTCTTCTTTTTCCACATTTGCTGTGATGATTTTGTTGCTATATCTTCAGCTGCTCTCTTTAAAGGTTGCTCCCATCCTGCAGAGACCTGGAATAGACGCTGCCTGCTAGACTCAATGACATCCACACCTACGACCAGAGAGAAATGAAGAGTTACTGGTGTCATTTAGAATAAGAGGGGTGGTGTAATGCAGTATATGGCCTCAGCTTCTCTGTGGGATGTGGAAAACATTATACCAGAAACCCTTAGATGCCCTACATTATGTACCTGCCAGAGACACTTTTTATTTTCATTTAAAACATTTTACAATCATTCCTGACAAACAGAGTTTGTTGCTCCAGTATAAAGCTTCAGACTGTTGTCTTGATGATCAAATGGCTGCTTCATAATCTAGTACCTTTTGTTTTCACTGCCTAAATGCTGTAAATGCACTAACATTGTTTATTCCGTCCTCCTTCTTTCCCAGGGACGCTTTAATTGTATCAATTACCAACTCATTCACTAGTATCCTGGCTGGCTTTGTGATCTTCTCAGCTATTGGCTACATGGCTCATATACATAACCTCCCAGTGGAAAACATAGCTACAGATGGTAAGCATCAAGCCCAGAAAGAGCATTGCACCACAATCTCATAGCTGTGTTATATTTTGGACTTGATGTGATGTATAAAAGGTTGTTGCTGAAATAGAGATGGACATACAAACAGTTCCCAAACTCTGAGCATTTTTACTTCTTTTCATGGAAAAATAAGTCACATATATCAAGATACTGTATGTACATCTGTTTTTAATATATGAAGTGTGCAGGTCACTCAGGGATATTTTGTGGCAGTATACAATTTCTTAAAGCGACACTCCACTTATTTTATCGATGAAATTCAGTTTACCAACGTTGAGGAGTAGTACTCAGCCTGTTGTACAATGTCTTCTGTGGCTGTGGAGAAGCTTTATAAGTAAAACTAAAATATATCCTGATGATGTCATTAGAGTAAATCCTGCATTACAAATTGGATGCGTAGGGTTTGAACGTACTATTAATTAGCATTATGGGAATTGTAGAATCCAGTGTTTTGGAGCTTGTTCCATACTAGAGACGAAAAGTAAGGATATCTCTGCCTTTTCTGCCTCTTGTTTGTTTCACAGCAATTCTAACCCGCTAAAGCACACCTTTAGCTGTTATGACTGTAGCCATGCGTAGCTGCAACATGAACACAACTTTATTAAGTGTGTGTGTGTACTGTAGTGATATGTAAATCCCTTGACCGAAGATGCCAGATGTCTGGATCAGCAGTGAGTTGAGATAAGGTTTTAACAACACCTTAACTGTATCATCTTTCAGGTCCTGGTTTGGTGTTTGTTGTGTACCCTGAAGTCCTCTCCACCATGCCCGTCTTTCAGCTGTGGGCCCCTCTGTTCTTCTTTATGCTGCTGTGTCTGGGCCTGGACAGCCAGGTAAACATCTCTAACACTCATATACACAGGGACTTGGCTTTAGTTTGTCTGGAGGAAAGGAAAAACGGATATTTTATTTACTTAACTAAGGTAGTCAAAGCAATTACAGAAGATTTCTACTTGCTTTTTCTCAACTGTGCACATTCAGACTCACCATTTCTCAGTCGCTGTTTTACATAACCGTGTCCACCTTTTGGCCATGGACATGATTACCGGTACTCACTTACAATTTAGGAGGTTTGTGTCATCAAAATAAATGTAAAAATCTACATTAAAATGACTGTGGTTAGTTTTAGTTTTTTACCCCTGTATTTCTACTGGTGCAATAAATTAAATTGTATTCCTTTCCCAGATCTGACAAGCTGAGGACTTATGTAGCTGATAAGTTTAAGTTGTATTGAAAATGGTCAGGCTACATACTGGTACAATATTAGTTAAGTATAATAGATCGGACAATGTTTTAGGTGATTGATATCTCATTTTGCTCTATGCTAACAGATGAACACATCATCCAACCAGACCAAATAAGAGTCTACAGCCATGCTGCTAACGCCTCTGTGAGTCTGCACACATGCACAGCTGTGCTTTGAGCTAATATGCTAACATGACATGCTAACATGCTCACAACGACAATGCTTAAGTGCTAGCACCATCTTAGTTTAGCATGTTAGCATGTTCACATTTGCTAAGCATAACTAAATGAAATCCCAGTTTTGCAGGTATTTGGTTGTAAGTCCTTGAGAAATTGAATTTTTTACAGTGATGATGGTCAAAATGAATGATGGTCAAAATGAGCTGTCCATCTGAACATTAATATTTAAAACAACTCCTTTCATGATACCGCGAAATACACTTTCTTTTTTTAACTCCTCTGTCGTCATAGTTGTCCAGCTCTTTTCACAGCCTCATAATTACACCAAAAAAAAAGATGCCAGAATGTCTCAAAGGCATACCAAGTCAAGAGGAAACCACATTGTGTTACACAGGGATTACTTTCTTTAAAACGCAGCATGTGTTTTCTGCGTGCCGCAGTTTGCCACCGTTGAGGTGGCTGTAACGTTCATAAAAGATGAGTTTGGCCCCCAAGTTCAGCGTTTCCTAAAGAGAGAGGAGCTGCTGACCCTGGCTCTGTGCATCGTTGGCTTTATCCTGGGGATTCCTCATGTAACCAAGGTACAGTATTTCACAGCAAAGCTCTTTTACTTGTGAGAGTAACATATCTGAGGATATTTGGTAGCCTACATGTGGCAACAGTGGTGTCAGTAGTGACAGCCTAGTCATTTTGGTCTCTCTCTCCTCCCCCCCCCTGCACAGGGAGGCATCTATGTGTTTCAGCTGATGGACCACTACACCGCGGTGGTCTCCCTCATGTTCCTGGCTTTCTTTGAAATTATCGCTGTATGCTGGATCTTTGGTAAGATCCACATGATGTTCAAAATAAGAAGTCATGTTTATGGTTTTAGACTTTGCTGTGGCTGGTTAATTGTTGAAACTGAATTCTAAACGTCTTTCATATCCGCAATAGGAGGAAATATGTATTAGTAGTTATCTCAAGTGTTTAGTCAGCTCTTTTTCTCTCCATCAGGTATCCCACGGCTCTGCCTAATGGTCAAGAGGATGCTTGGAAAAACTCCAAACATCTACTTCCGTGTGTGTTGGCTGCTGCTGTCTCCTCTATTGGTGCTGGTGAGGTTTGAAGAGGAATATCTGGACAATAATATTAATCATAATGGTTATTTCATTAAATTTGAAGACTATCCTTTTCCTACATAGTGTATACTGATCTTCAGCATCGTCCAATACACTCCTGCTCACTATGGGAAGTACACATACCCAGGGTGGGCTGAAGGGGTGGGCTGGGGCATCTCACTGGTCTCCATTGTGTGGATCCCACTCGGAGCCATTCAAGAGATCTGTAGCCACAAAGGCTCACTTCTACAGGTGAGTTCAAGACTCATTATTCAGACAAATAAATGAAGCATGTGGATAGTGTTGGAGTTTGAGTCATCATAAATAGCACCATCGATGAGATCTATTTATTTAATTATATCTAAATGTTTAAAATTCACATATATGACATCGGCCAAGATGGGGGAAGATGCTCGGGCTGTGATAGAAGGGGGGAGCTGTGCTGGGCTCGACAGGAAAAGTCTTTCAACTCCCACTAGAAAGATAGTGCTGACTATGACAAACTGGTACATGCAATACACACATTAGAATCCATACGAACATCACTCACACCCACATGACAGGGAAAGTGACACACTCTGTGATTTACTGGGTTTGATTGGAAACTATTGGCGTATCGAAGGAAACGGAGGAAGAGCTTAAAAGGGAAAAGGCGATGTCAGCCACACTATATAAGACGATGTAAAGAACAGAATAAATCAGTTGCTGTCTGGAGACCAACTCGGGTGGAATTATTTGTTGAAGAGTAAATTCTACTGCATCGAACTCTGTCCGAGTGCTTTCTTCAAAGTTCATCAGGACACCAATAGGTGTTAAGTATAGAATAAGAATAGTGTTGGAGCAGCAGTTTAGACTTTATCAACTGGCCCAGTCTGAACTTCCTTTATCAGACAATAGCTCTTCAGGTGCTTCTCTACCATTAAACAAGTCTTAATGTTTGAAACCATGCTAGCGGTAACGTATACATACAGCTGAGGCTGATGGGAATCTCATTTGTTGTGCAGGTATTTGGTCACAAACCAAAATAATCTTGAACAAAATTCAATTTTGTCCAGGTGGTGACGTAAGACATTTCACGATAAAACAAAAACTGTAAACCTCATGGTGTTAACTAGAATAGCACACAGAAGACAGTCGACCCCATCCTCTGGGGTTCATGAATGTCTCTACAAAATATCATGGCAATCCATCCTTGTTTGAGTCTTGTTTGCGTCTATTCTAGTCTCTTTGTGCCTGAGCTGTCCAGATGTGCTTGAATGATTTTTTTCTGAAAAGGTCTGTTTCTAAAGTGTTGCCTTCTCTAACCCTCAGCGACTTAAAACAGCGATCATTTCCACAATCGACCTGGATGCTGATGCTCCTTTGTCGGAAAAACAAAACCTCGACAACCCGGCGTCGGAAACCTTGTTTACTTCAGTGGAATGACAAAGCCAAGTCTGTGTGTCTCTGCATACCAAACCCGGTGAAAGGGTTTTTAATCAAAGGTACTGTGTAGTGGTGGAATGAAACATATTTACTCTGAAATACACAATCTTTAAGTTTCTATCATAAAACTATAATTTTATCCTATTTGTTCTACCAAAGAACAGCTTCTTTACTGAATCTTAAGCCTTCTGCACATGTGTAGTGCTTTAACAAGCTGCAGTTGACTTCAATAGCACAACTTTTTTTTACCTTGTACAAAGTATATTATGAAAATCTGAGATGTTGTTAAAAGGTTAATTTAAATTAATTTAATTTGAACCAAAGATTGAACTTTAAATTATTATTATTTCCCCCCCTTTGGTTGATTAATCAGTAAGAAATGCCTGTTGTATGCAGTGTTGTTTCCTATTGAAACGTGTAAATAAGAGTGTGTATCTATGGTAGAGGTTATTAGAGGCGTATTAACCCTTTTAGCAAAATGTATCTGGAGACCAAATCCTTGCAGGCCACTGAAATGCAGCCTTTATGTTTGTGTTCACAACCAGAGTTATGTTGCCTTTAAACCCCTAAAACTGTACGTTTTATTGTTCAATGCAGCGTTCAGGCAATCCTCTTCTATTCGTAAAGTGAGTACTTTGCTTGGTTTTGGTGGTCAGCACCTGGAATGGCCCAATAAAAACATGGCAATGTGTAACAGAAACTGAACATAACCTCTCCACTGTTTGCTGTTGGCAGCAGCCTGACATGCTGTTAATCCGAAGACATAACAGAAAAAATGACAAAGGTCAATGTATAAATGTGCTTATCTTTAGATTAGTTACCCTTTAACACTGTTGACTGTTGTCTTGTGAAACAGAGCGATCTGTTCCAGTTTGTCACTGTATTTTACACGTCAGCTGCCAGTACAAACTTGTTTCTACTTCATGATTGACGTGGACTGCCTGAACGCATCATTAGTTTTGGCCTCTGAGTGGCGAGACTGTCTCAGTTTGGAGGAGCAGGTTCGGGTGGTCTGCAACACGAGGGCCTTCAGAGGACCCGGCCTCTGACCTGGGACACGGCTTGTGTTTCAGCCTGAATAGAAGGGACAATGACACTTGATATATTTAAGCATTTTAACCTTCCAGTGCCTGACGAGCCTTCAAGTGAACACACATAAGCAGATGTGTTCAAATAAAAATTGAAAGCACAAACAGAATCAGACAAACTGAATCTTCTCCCAAATAGACAAACATGTTTTACGTGCATTTTAATTGTGGATTCCTCAATTTCTTTCAATGCAATTTGCTTCAAAGCTTGAGAAAGTCTATACAGCACATATGAGGATCTTGTCTGATCACTACAGGTTGAGGACTGAGTTAATATTATTTTTCAGCAATGCTTTTGGCACTGTTGTGAACTACCGTGGAGATTTTCTGAGATTGTAATTGGTGCCTTTGATCTGCTTCTATAAAGCTGAATTGGGCTAATGAGGGTAGCTAATCTCTATCTGGTGTTCTGGTAAACCCTCCATTCAGTGTTCCATTGTATTGACCCACAACCTGCAGTTAATTACTGACTGTTTCATCTCACAATTCCGAACAGAGAAAGAAGCCAAAAGATTCACTTCAGTGGAAAAATCATTTATTTTAACTCAAGCCTTAACTTTGAGATTGTTCACCGGTGTTCGGCATTGTTTTCTTGTTTTTTTTAAATGATTGACCTCCTGTCTCCTTGTACCGGATCCAAATTGTGTCTAACACTGGGAGACAAGGGTTCAGTCAGTGCTGGACAGTAAGGTGAAGTGTAAGTTTTGGGTTAATATGTAGCTGAGCTATGCTGGAAAAGGAGATATGTGTACTGTAAATAGGAAAGTCACACTTTGTTGCAAGATTGTCTAAAATGTTGTGCCCTACTTTGGGTTATTGGCCTTTTCTGTCTCACTAGGTAGCTTATCAAACAAACCCTCATGTAGAAGTGCCTTTTTAAATACTGATAACATGCTCTGATCAAATATAATGCTCAAAACACCAGAGAATTAATCTAAAATTGTGCAAGAAACAATGTAATACTTTCCTTAAGGATGATGGATGCATCATACACTGTATGTCAATTTAAAAGGTGAAAATGCTGTCACTACACTTTTGTAATTGTTTTAATATTTGTGCAAGAACCTAACCTGCAGGTCAAAAAAACCTCATTGATCTGAGGCTTAAAAGGTCAGTTTAAGAGAATCATCATAAAACTCAATGTTACCTGCCTCAAGTGCCTTTCGTGAAAATGTTTTGTTTTTAGATGATCTATGGTGAATTTGTTTAAGATGTTGCATTTATATGGTGTTGTTATTGTAAACTGCATTATTTTTGCTTTATGTTATGAAGTGCATCAGTTGTTTAAATGTGCATTTAGGATTTTGAAGCACTTTTACAACATAATAGGTCACTATTTACTGTTTTTAGTAATTGGACTTTTAATATGAACTAAACACAGAATGTGTTTGGGCTATTAACAGAAGTACACTTTCA